>NC_057758.1:823922-839493 GCF_004010195.1 Chiloscyllium plagiosum
CGGTGAAGAAGGCATATGGCGTACTGGCTTTTATTGGTAGAGGAGTTGAGTTCTGGAGTCCTGAGGTCATGTTGCAGTTGTATAAGACTCTGGTGAGGCCACAACTGGAGTATTGTGTGCAGTTTTGGTCGCCATACTATAGGAAGGATGTGGAGGAACTGGAACGAGTGCAGAGGAGGTTTACCAGGATGTTGCCTGGTATGGTAGGAAGATCGTATGAGGAAAGGCTGAAGCACTTAGGGTTGTTTTCATTGGAGAAAAGAAGGTTTAGGGGTGACTTGATAGAGGTGTACAAGATGATTAGGGGTTCAGATAGGATTGACAGTGAAAATCTTTTTTCACGTATGGAGTCAGCTATTACAAGGGGGCATAGCTTTAAATTAGGGGGGGTAGGTATAGGACGGATGTTAGGGGTAGGTTCTTTACTCAGCGAGTCGTGAGTTCATGGAATGCCCTGTCAGTAGCAGTGGTGGAATCTCCCTCATTATGGGCATTTAAGCGGGCATTGGATAGGCATATGGAGGATAGTGGGCTAGTGTAGGTTAGATGGGCTTGGATCGGCGCAACATCGAGGGCCGAAGGGCCTGTACCGCGCTGTATTCTTCGATGTTCTATGTTCTATGTACACGCACAGAGGCATGTATTCTGATGCCCACACTCAGAGTGGTATATGATCACGTAATTATGCACGCACACATAGAGATACACATTGATGCACACAACAAGATAATAATTGAGATGCACACATACACTGACACGCATGCATGCACTCTCATACAGAGACGCACATTCAGACAAACACACTGAAAAAGACGAATGCTAACATACACTGATACTCACACGAGCAAACATGCACCTACACCTACAATAAAGGGAGGTCATGCTTTCAAGGTGAGAGGTCGAAAGTACACGGGCATACACGCAGCAAGTACTTCGCACAGAGGGTGGTGTGCGTTTGGAACACGTTGCCGGCAGACGTGGTAGAGGTCGGCACGGTAGATTCATTTAAGATGCTTCCAGACAGATGCATATTTGGACATTCAAATGCTTGTAACTTCCGTATCGCCTGAAGTAATACAATGTCCACTGATTGAAATGGTTGATAATTGGACACACATCAGTGTGCAAACATTAATAAAACAGTAACGACAGTAATACAATGCCTACTGAGTTGGGTCGTTGATATGTGGACACTCAGCCTTGTGCACCTGTCTTGTCTGCAGTAATGCAATTTTGATGGCGTGACATGCCTGACGTTTGCACATACAGAAGTGTGTACTGTCTATAGCAATACACTATTTACTGTTGGGACACCAGTTGCTTCGGCAGTCAGCACTAAGCAACCCATACACCGCTCACAATGAAACTGTGGGCGGCACGGTGGCACAGTGGTTAGCACTGCTGCCTCACAGCGCCAGAGACCCGGGTTCAATTCCCGCCTCAGGCGACTGACTGTGTGGAGTTTGCACGTTCTCCCCATGTCTGCGTGGGTTTCCTCCGGTTTTCTCCGACAGTCCAAAGATGTGGAGGTCAAGTGAATTGGCCATGCTAAATTGTCCGTAGTGTTAGGTAAAGGGGTACATGTAGGGGTATGGGTGCGCTTCGGCGGGGCGGTGTGGACTTGTTGGGCCGACACTGTAAGACACTGTTTCCACACTGTAAGTAATCTAATCTAATCTATACTGGTTGTTACACAAAGTCAATAGTGCAGTGGATTGACACTTGAAATTCAGCAGTGTCCAACCTGTGTGCTGAGCACGCAATGAGGTGCTGGATCTTTTTAAGCCTTTGCAGTGGGACATTCCAGCCTTTGTGGAACTCTCAGAGACTGAATGGTGACTTGAGGCCAATAAGATTCGTTTTGCAGGCAATTATTTAACAGACCGACTGACTGATCAAAATAATCAATGATTGTTCCATTCACATCCATGAAATGGAAATATTTCTTTAAACTGCGTCCACCTCCGAGCATTTAACGATACCTTGCGTCCATGACGAATATTGAGATTCGAAATGGTTCTCAACCAATGGGTGACCTTTCCAACACTTACAGACAAGTTGTTGAGGAATCTTGTACTATGAAGAAGGGATCTTTTCTATCTTCTTACTAGTGATATGGGACGACTGGGCTCATACACCGTACTCTCACATCAAACCCACAAAGCATAAAACCATGTTTGAAATAGCCCTAATATTTTGATCAGATTGAAGAATGGTTGTTTTTTTTTGATGCCATATTGGCAAGAGGAAAGCAAAAACTGTTTGCGTCTGTGTTTCAATATATTGAAGTGGGCGGGGAATGATGTGTTTGGATCTTTGAAAGAAGCTGAAAGATTTTGCCTACACCATTGTTTCTCTTTTTCCGATTGTTCAGGTATGACGTTCCTTTCCGATTACATATCTACTTCCAACCCCGCATGGTACGATTGTTTACACTCCTGTCAGCATGGAAGGGTACAGAAATAAAACTTGAAGGATATTTTCCTCATTCTCAAACTCATCCTTCTCCCAGTTCCTAGTAGTATACATCTACTGATTCCTGAAATTCTGCAATCTCAAACATGTCTTGGAAGTAGATGTGAAGGTTGCCCAGTCAATGCTCTTTCTCCAGTCCGTATCTTCGACTAAACCAGCCGTTATTTCGTGGCAAAGATTGGGAGCTGATTGTGCAAACTGGCTGCGTTATCTTTATATTAAAACAGTAACAGTACTCAAAATCAGTGCATATTTCCAACACTTTGAGAAGTCGTGGGTACTTTCACGGTGCTGTGAGCTAATTATTTTAATTCTGTATCTTTCCCAAATGGCCCACTTGCAAGTTACTCACGCTGCTCAACACCCCTGCAACCACACTTCTCTCTCCCTTTTAATTTCTACCTGGAGTCTGCATCCCTCCGTCTCTACCTGACCATTCTCTGTCTGGTACTCTCTTTAATTCCTCTGTGCAACTCCCTTTCTCCAGTCTCATTACCTCCCACAAACTCAACTTTCGAATTTCCCAATTATTTTCCACTTTTTCTATCTTGATGCTCCTAAGTCGGAAGAAAGTACGCACACTTTAACACAGAAAATACTTTCTGAAATTTGAAGAAAATTTAAAGATTACCCAGAGCTGCCAAAACAGAACAGCTAATAGATAGGATGTCCAAAAACAGATGCATGTAGCAGTTAGCTGTACAATGGATATTCGAGATTTGGTTGCGGTTTTCAGATCAATTCAATTTTAGTCTATAATATTAAAAACAAATTGCGTTTAAATTTACTGTAATCACAGGATCGGAGAAATGAAAGGGAATGACGTTGATAAAAACATAGCCACTGTTCCGTCCTGCAGTCTTGCTCCAATTGGAGGCGCCACAGATCTCTCTGTGGATAATCCTCATTGGATGCCCTCCTCATGGCGCACCTTCTCTCCTGGACCATCCAATCACATGGCAGTACTCATACCACTTACTTCTCCACAGACCTGTTCAAATATCAGTCTCAGGTCCCCCTCATCTTTTTTCAGTTCCTACATACCTCTCTCTCTCCTCAGTGGTGCATCGACCTGTCTGTACCTCATCATCGTTCTGAACATTGACACTTTCTTGCTTTCCCTCTTCTTTCCGACGTCACTCACAATCTACTCACAGCACAGATTTTCCAAGACGTGATGACATCGTTGTTTAGATTACCATGCCTTTCCATTGGTTCTCCCTTCCGTCAGTCACATTTAATTACACACTGAACAGTTTCCACGTGCGTTTCCCATTCCTAATGACATGCCTTTCTCTCTTCATATGCCCCACCGATTAACAATATTTTCTGACTGGCCTGTACTTGCCCCCACGCTTTTGACTTCTATTCCGAAGGGACAGCCCGTCTATTAAAGGAGAAGCACCGCTTTTAACACGCCCTGCCAATAATTCGGAAAGGTGCATTTTTTTTTCTGGAATGAGGTGTGAGATGGTCTCTAGGGGACAAGCAGACGAAACGCATCCAGAAACCCTCGCCACTCTCCCCTATATCAAGGACTTTACGGAAATGACTGTCAGACTACTCAGATCCCTTGGAATCACGGTAACCCACAAACCCACTAACATACTAAAACAGCAGCTAATGAACTTAAAACACCCTGTACAGACGACAAGCAAATCTGTTGTCATTTACAAAAATAGTGTGCAACAACTGTAACGAATACTACATTGGACACACATGCAAAAAATCTGCCACCAGGATACATGAATATCAACGAACCAAAAAACAACATCACCCTGTCTCACTGATATCCCTACATACAGATAAGGATGGACACCACTTCTACTAGTACAAGCACAAAATTAAAAATTACACCACACCAGGTTATAGTCGAACAGCTTTTGCAGCATTGATCTTTCATCAGGTGTTTATGGAGTATAAGATCTTAGGACACAGAAGCTATAGCAAAAGACTACAGCATGATGTAACTGAAATCATATGCTGGAAATTACAAATCAGCTTTCGGAATGTACTGTTTTTCTGCTTAATTTTCATAGCAACGTTTTGCTCTCTCCAATTTATCAGCCAATACTTTTTTTAGGATAAATTCTTTACACCACAAATTAACAAAATGCTTTGTCAAGAATAGAATGCTTACAGCCAAGTAAAGTGACTACTCATTTCATTTATGCCACATTGAGAGGAGCTGCTCAACGCATTTCGACTTTTCATCTTTGTCTCAGAAATGTATGCATTCTGTACCGAATGTGCAATGGTGGCGACACCAACCAGAATATACCACGCCATTGAAACCCCCATACAGGCAACTCAGCTAGGCGCCTGGTTACACAGAACGAATGGAACAATATGCATGAGCCTGTGAGGTGAAGCAGAGCAACCCCTCTGTTGAGTAACATCAAGGTTGGCGAATGGGAAATACTGGAATTCTGGAAGCAATTTTGTCTTTCAACCAATCAGAGCCGCCCTATTGTCTGAATGCGGACGGTCAAGAATGGGCTTTTGAAGCTGCTAAATCCTGCTCAGTAAAGTTTGCTGCAGCTTCTCATCTCTCTCTGAATGAAGGTTGTGCTTCACCCAGACTGAAACTTACTGCACTGTCAATAATCTGTGAGCATAACACTTTTTTTCTTCCCATTCCAGTTCCTTTCTCATTCGGGTGGAAGTGTTGACATGCAAGTATTGAACGGGAAGAGAATTAATCCAGACAGGGTGCAGATCTGAAAAGATTGGCCCTGTCTTCCGCTCTCTGAAAGACATTGACATCCTTTACATGCTTCGTTTGGCACATGAATTTGTCTGGCGGACAGAACGCCGTCTTTCCTAATGTTCACAGTTAAAAGGAAGTTCTTTTCTGAATGTCAAACCTGTCATGTGATGAGGAATTCACTTAATATCAGGTTGAGCCACGTTTTGTTTTGTTACGACATATACATTTCAAAATATCACGCTTCTATAACGTTCATGTGCTATTTCTAGTCTCAAATGAGAGATTTTCTGTGAAATTCTGTATTCCAGTGATGGACTCGTTATGGAAGAGCAATTCATATATGTGCCGACTCCCCAGCAATCATTCTATCTGCATATGGCTGTCATCCCGCAAGTTCATTCCCACCATCGGTTCATCCAATTGTATTTTGATATCGTATTTGAGTCTATTGAGTTTGTAATCAATTGTCAGAAGTAATTCTTGTCACCTCCTCATATGCAGATGATTCTAGGTTGTGGTAAATCGATGCTTAACTCGCATTCTTCCTTAAATCCCAGATGTCTTTCACCAAGTGGTGCAGACTAGCTAAGTTGAAACGTTTTCATCCAGTATTCTGCGTATCTATCCTAAGAAAAAGTACAAATCATGAAGTACAGATCATGAATGCCCATCTCGCCAAAAGCGAGATGGGTATTCATATGTACACCAGTTACAAGATGGGCTGAATGACCGAGATCAGTACTGTAGACTGATGTGATTCCGTGAGCAACAGGAAAAGGATTCGTGAGAAAGAAACAAAGCAAAGTGAACACAATGGAATACAGACAAAACGAGAGAGACACACAGACAGACAAAGGACGAAGGAAAAACAATTACAGATTTGACTGAATAGACTTCGCCACAAAGTGCAGCGTGCCATTATGAAGGGAGTCTAGCATAATGATGAGAATTTTAAATTCGAGATGGTGCCCAGATGGGAACCCATGACCATCGTAAGCAACAGGGATGATAGTGCAAAGGTGGTTAGCGTCAATTAATGACTGGTTGACAAGTTCCGGATCAGCTCTGTTCATAGATGCTTGTACCTTTGGAGCCGATAAAGAATTGGCAGATGTTCACAATAATCGAAGTGGTTGGAGGTAGATTGGTTTCAGTCACAGTATTAACTAGTGGCATTAATGACATCCTATTCAGGTCAAACAGTGAGCTGGAAGATTGATGTTGTGAATGGGTGATGAACAAGATGTATGCGGATGAGTGAAGAGAATAGCCTTGGTTTTTGATAGCTTTAAATACGAATTAATAAGTCACAATGAGACATGTTTTCAGACCTAACATCTGATGATTGAGAATCACAGGGCAGAAAGACCAGAGAACTTTGGAGAGATCATCGCTAATTTTCTAACTTTTTTTCATGTTTTTGATAGATCTGTGTGTGGGGTCAGAAGTGAACTTTGAACAGCAACGTGTGGGAAAATGGAGTACAACAGACAGAAATGCTTTTTAAAAATCCTATCATGGAAGGTACTGATAATTAATTACAAGCCTGTGGAATGAGTAGAGCGATTCAACATCTAGTCCTGCTTTCCCCAGTGATGCATGTTGAATATAATCATCGAGGGAGGGCAGATGTTAACCAGGAGAACACTGAAAATATTGCTTAAAATAAAAAAAAGAATTAAAACGTCTCTGATTGATTTTGGTCGGGCTTACTGACTGAGATCAATTATTCATGAACTATGTTTAGCAAATTTGGGAAACTGTGCGTAAAATTGAACATTTTAAGTACACTTCGTTACGAATCCAGATATAGAATAATTGATTTAGTTTGGCTTACTAGTCCTATATGAAAAACCTGAGAAACAGCAACCTTAAAGTATATTAATTTAGTACTTTTTGTCACTGTCTTTCACAATTGTGCACAAATACGTCCCTAGAGCTCAGACACCAGCTGGAGAAGAAAGTAAATGAACCGCAGTAAAGTCCGCTTTCCAGCACCAGTCACGGATGGGAAACACTTACCCGGAGCCCAGTAATAGCCACAAAGAGACAATAAAATATTTAATAATCTTAAGTGACCAATACATCCTCAGATGTAAATTCATTCATTTTTGGTTCTAATACATACAGTTAAGCTCATCAGAAAACTATTTTTAAAAATATTGTTACATAGAAAGTGTTGATCACAAATCCTGTTACATTTTCTATGCAGTCTCGAAATTTCAATATAGCCTCGTATGTTGTGGGGGTGAAACAGTGCTCTCTCTAATACAGTGAAAGGACACATTGGGTTGTCAGTTCTTCTTAGGAAAAGCAGGAAATGCATCATTAACACAATGAGACCTGGGCCCCCACCATTATTACCTCATTCCCTAAGTTGGAACATGTTCAGTTTCCAGTCACTGATTTCTGAACAACAATGAAACATTATTTCTACCCGAACGTTTGCAAAACTGCGCGAGAGATTTCTGAAGATCTGGGACCAACGGACTGAAACTGCAATAACGTACGGTCAACCAGACAGATCACCAAATGATCACATCATCGATGCTTTCCATTCGATGCCTGCAGCCCATTCGATTGTGTCTTGCTGTTGGCAGATGAACTTTTGTGATATTTCGAGGCACATCCCAATCATGAGCGACGTCTGAGATTGGTGTCTTATCGCTTGAGCCCAGGATGAAGCAACATGAAAAATGTTCAGAATTAGTTTCCAGAGGATGGCCCAGCTAGGACTCCTGAAATACCAGCATCACTGCGTTGGTTTTTCATTTCCAGCAGATTCTCTGTATGTCAGATAGTATCACAAGCAGATGAAGATATTGATAACAATAATTTCACTCCCCTGTCAGAGTATCCACCAAATGCAAAAAATGTGCATATATGGAGCCAGTAGACCTTCGGTGTCCAGCACACTGACACTGTTAGAAACTCCACAATCTGTGAAGTAGACCAAGTTTTGCCAGACCAGAATAAAGCAAAGGAATACAATCACCTAATCTGGGCAGTTCCCATCACTCACTCGGCTGCAGTTACTCCTCAGCAAACAGATGGACAGCATTATTGAGCAAGCTATCAGTCTCATGTAGATACAAGTCATTGATGTTCAGAGTGATATCCACAAGTATCACTCAGATCGACAACCTCCCTTACAGCCTTGTATCGAATTGAAAAAAAAAATATTGGAGACGTAAGGTGAAAGAGAACACCTCTGATGGAAGTTCAGCATGTGTATGAGAGTGACATCCAGCAGAAAACTAGGGCAGACTCTTCACTGAATGGAGTTTGGAATAACATGGTTCAGGTCGTTGGCGATCAATCATCTCCTACCTCTCTGACACCTTTCCAGAAACTTAAAAATATTGAATCTTGGGGCAGGAGAAGAATACTCGAATTGTCTAGACTATTCCAAGATTCAACATGACCATAACAGATACTCCATCTCAATCTGCTGCTCCCACTGGCTTCCTCAAAAGTTTCGATCACATGATTCCACAGAATGTTATCCAAACCCCTTTCTCGAAAAATGAATCACTGTTTCCGCCTCAGTTGCTTGCTCTGACAGAGAATTCGAGACGTTGACCACAGCGTAGGTCAAGATAACTCTCCTTATTTCTTGCAAGGAAAGGCAAGACGAACCCTTTGACTTTGACTACAATGTATTTGTACTCTGCATCATCGGGAATGTTCTTCTTGTGCTCTTTTCAGTCCTGAGCAAAGTTATAAGATTTGGAGGGATCGTAGCTCATTCGCATAAAGACCACTGATCGTGTCTTCCTTCATTCGTCAGCCCTACTGTCCCATGATTCAGTCTTTGTTGCACAGTTTTAATTTTCAGAATATACTTCCTCTTATCAGTAGGTAGAAAAAACTGCATCTTGTGTTCCACTGTTAGTGCAGCGTGTTCCACTCTTAGTGCAGCGTGTTCCACTATTAGCGCAGCGTGTTTTACAGTTGGAATGACAATGTTTCTGAGAGTCGCACTGTTGGAGAATTATAGCTGAAAGAAAGCCTCACTGAGGGAGGTTCAGTAATAAAGGAAATCCATATTGTCAGAAGGTCAGTGCTGAGGGAGGGCCTCACTGTCAAGTGATCAGTGCTGAGGTATTGCGTCACTGTAGACTGGTCATTAATGAAGAAACGTCCCACTATTGGAAAGTCGGTTCTGGGGGATTACTGCTTTGACGAATGGTCAGTGTTGAGGAAATAATGCATTGTCAGGCTGTCACTATTGAGGAAGTGCCGTACTGTTGGAGGATCAGCATTGAGGGAGTAAGATTCTACTGGAGGGACAGTGGTCGTCAATTCAATGAAAACATTAGTAGAAGGGAGGGTGAGAAAACTACCCCATGATTATTGTCTGTCACGTGTCTGCTGTTTTTCAAATAAGTTTTTCTGCTCTCCCAGAGTGAAGTGATTAATTACAAAATCTGTGAGGACATGACACTATCAGAGCACAACAGACATTGGGTGAAGATCACTTGGTAAAGATGTGCATGATGAATTGTGGGTCTTCAAAAAGTGCAGAGTGTCAGAAGTGTGAATGTCGATAGACCCTGACGGCAGCAGCACAGGTATAGGAGATTGGTGAGACGGTATACAGGACATTGTATCAGGCAAGGAAGTTAGATATATGTGTAGAAACGTATGCAATTCTAAGCCACTTCCCCCCTCACTTTAAAGTTGTGTTCCTTGGTCACAGGCACGTCTGCCGTGGAGAAAGTTTCTCACAATCTGCACCATCTATGTCACTCATAATTTTATATACGTTATTCAGATCACCCATATCTCTTCTGTTCGAAGGAAATTAACCCCAACCAATCCAGTCACCCTTTTACACTGAGCCTTTTCATCCAAGGCATCATCCTGATGAAGTTCTTTTGCACTCTCGACAGTGAAATCAGTTCTTCTGATAGCGTGACGACAAGCACTGCACAAAGCATTCCAAGTGGACCTAATGTTTTATAACGTGGTAACAAGTTCTTGTTACTCCAAATATGACACGTGGCTAATGAAGGCAAACATCTCATATGCCTGCACCATCCATTCTATCTATGCTGATACCTTCAGGGAAATATGATATTGAAAACCAAAATCCAGCGATTCCGCAGTGCTCTCTGGGGCATTTATTTCGTACGTCCAACGCTTACTAAGCCTCCCAAAATGTCTCACTTCGCATCTTCCTTTGTTCTGCTCAATTTAACAGCTGATTAATATCACACTGTGTCCTGAGACCATACCCATCCTTATCAACAGTTATCTTCAGACTTAATACATAACATTTACATTGTGATTCGAGTTGTGAATGTATCGTCCAGAGTCGAGAATTAGGAACCTTGTGCCCAAAAATAAGGAGGTGCACAAATAAAATAGAGATGAGAAAGGTTTTGTTCTCCCGCTCAGTAGTGCATCAGTCTTTGGAATTCCCTCCGTGAAAAACAGTGGAATTGGTTAAATTCATTTTTTTCAATGGCGGATGCAGCTAGGTTCTTGATGACTGAGAGAACAAAACATGATCAGCGGGATCGCAGAAATGAAGAGATGATAATAAAATTGAAGCAGGAGAAAGTGAGGACTGCAGATACTGGATAGCAGAGCCGAGTTTGTATTGCTTGGAAAGTGCAGAAGGCAGCATCCGAGGAGCTTTGCTAATGAAGGACTTCTGCCCGAAACGTCGATTCTCCTGCTCCTCGGATGCTGCCTGACCTGTTGCTGGGAAAACACAGCAGGTTGGGCAGCATCGGAGAAGCAGGAGAATTGACGTTTCAGGCATAAGCACTTCATCAGGAAAGCTTCTTGGAAGCTGCCTGCTGTGCTTTCCCAGCAACACATTTTCGACTATAAAAGGGAGTCAGGCATGATCAATGTGTGTATGCGGGGGGTGTGGTAGTGAGGGAGAATGATAGACTCGACGTGTTAAGTCACCTACGTTTTCCTTGCCGCCCATATCTTCTGTTTGTAACAGGAAAATTCTTTTTATGTATCTTCTCCCACTCAGTTAACCTCCTGATACATGTTTCCCTCCATGTTTCAATGTGTACTAGTGGTTGACACAGAACCAGCACATGTTTTGCTCCCTTCGACATTCCAATGCAGCTCCCAGTTTTTGCGCTCAGAACCTATGACACCTGAAATTTTTGGTGTGACGCAAACTATCATTTGACTTGAACAAATCGCCCCTATGGGAAAACGCAAAATGAGCCAGCGACTTTGGCTGCAGTCTTTGTGTTGGAAATGATAGAGCACTGAATCATAGAACGGAATAGTCTGGGAGAGGCCCATCAACTCATTGGGTCTACAACGTGAAATAATGCCAGAAACTCACACTCGAACAATATAACAAAAAGTGGTCAATAAGTCTGAATATGAGGACACTTCAAGTGGTGCATCCAATAGCTTTTGAAGGATTGTAAGTTTCCCCACCTCAGCTACCTATCCAGAACGCTTTAGATTCGTCCCATCATCCAGAGATGTGCTAATGAGATGGATCAGCCACGCTAAATTTTTTACGATGGATGCAGACTACGTGTTTTTACTATTAGGAATGCAATGTAGTAAGGATGAGTTGTTTCTGCGTGGGATGATCTTTAGTAAGTTAGTGTTTCATGTTTTGTTTGAAAGTATTTATCGTCAACTTCCATCTAAATGTAAGCATTGTGATAGTCCGACATTGTGAAAGCAGGTCGATCGACCCATCGAATACACTAACTTACTAAAGATCATCCCAACCAGACCCAACTCATCTTTACTACCTTGCATTTCCAATAGTTAAACCACGTAGTCTGCATACATTGTAAACAATTTAGCGTGGCCGATTCATCTCATTTGCACGTCGCTGCATGATGGGACGAATCTGAAGCAACCGAATGAAACATACACACAGACACGTGGAGAATGTGCAAATTCCAGAGAGATAGTCGTCCAAGGCTCGAACAGAAGCCGGGTGCCAGGCAATATGAGGCAGTAAGGCGAACCACTGAGCCCACTATACTCCTCCAAAGGCTTCTGCCTTTCAATGTCAAACTATGCCCCCTTGTCATTGACCCTTCAAATGAGGGTAGCAGCTTCTTTATGCACACTCTGCCCGTGTTCCTCATAATCTTGTATAACTCAAAAAGGTTTCCCCTCTAATTTCTCTGCTCCAAAGAAAACAGCCCGAGTATGTCAAGCCTCTCTTTGGAAGTAGGCTGCTCTTTTGCACATAGAAAAGTGCAGCGCAGGAAGAGGCCCTACTGCTCACCATACGTGACCAAACAACGATGCCGTTGTAAATTGCTCCCATCTGCCTGCATATTGCCATTATCCCAAGAAACTCTGCATGTTCCTGCGTCTGTTTCAATGCTTTTGCAACATATCCTTTTCTCCCACTTCCCCGGCAATGTGTTCCAGACACTTACCACCTTCTGCGTAAGACTCTTACCTCACATATTATCTCCACATGTTTCCCCCCTCACCTTTATTTTCTGCCTACTCGTCTTTGCCATTTCCCCCAGGATATAGATTCAGGCTAGGTAATCTATCCACTTTTCTCAACATATTATGTAGTTCTATAATTTCGCCTCCGGGTCTGACACTTCAACGAAAACATTCTAAGTTTGTCCAAATTCTCCTTATTGCTGATATCCAACCAATACGAGTAACATGCTGGTGAACCCTTTTCCCACTCTCTGCAAAGCCTCCACATCCTATCTATACTGTTGTGACTAGAAATGCGCACAGTCCTCAAGCTGTGACCGAACTGAACGCCTACAAAGCAGCTAAACTGCTGCAATAAAAATACCATCAATATCCGTTGACCATTTTGCCCTCCCTCCTATCTGTCACTATTTTGAGATATTCATTTGAACATAAAATGAGCCATGTATAATCAGTGCTTGTCAGTGTCATCCAGTTTTATGCACATACTTGAGAAAACAGTGGCTTCAGGCTCATTGGATTGACGCCATCAAATCGAGCCTGAATTCCTTCAAGGACAGATTACTCCAGTACGAAATTCAAATGTTTTCCAGCGTTGTAAGTTGCCTTTTCTTCATTCATGTCACAAACGTACGCAACACACTTGAAAGAGTGGGCATCCCCCATTGACCATAGCCATTCCGGCACGGGTGTCGCATGGTTTCTTACTGCAGTAACTTTTTTCTAAAACGCATGAAAATAATGGAGCTAGGATACAGAGTAAATGAAGAAAAAAATGTTATTAGTTTGATACAGCAGGACGTCCATTTGCATTCTCATAGACGTTCAAAAAGCCAGAGTAAAGCAAATTGCTACCTCCCTGTTCTAATCAGAAGTTATTGATGTAACAACAGTTCAGATTGCTTTAACCGTGTTCTGATAACTGTTTGTGAAGCCCTGAACCATGTACAGTGGTTATAATATTGTCATAGCTGGTGCAAAACTGAATGATATGTCCCCATTGTCGAGAAGCTAGGAAAGAGAGACAATGAGGTTCTCGAACAGTTTTTTTTTGGCAAGGAGTGAGACGGCATGGGAAGCTTTGACGGGCTTCAAAGTGGACAGATCCCCAAGTCCGTAATTCAGAAACGTCTTTATTCACAGAGTTGTCAGGATATGTAACGTGCTGCTGTGGGATCGTAATGTAGGCGAATTCCACGAGAGAGTGAGTCTCAAAAGAGAGTCAGATATAGGTTTGGCAGGGTCGAACGGGGAAGGACATGGAGATACAGACGAAAAATGAGAGCAGTTGGGCAACTCTTTTAGGAGCCGGGAAAGAGACGCTGGGTTAAATGTCCTCCTGTTGTATGGTAAACTCTATGATACTGACATGATGAAAAGCTGAACAAATGCTGCCCAGTTAGTGACAGTTTCAAGACCGGTGTGAAAGGACGTGATGGACATAGTTCCTTTTAGAGGAGGTACTTTATCTTCGGGACCAGGCATATTGAAGCACAACTAAAAATGACAGCATCAAGCATTGAAGATCAGATATGGAGGAGCTCAGATATCGTGAAAGTTTTCAAACAGGAGCGAATTGCAGATAACAGAATAATAGTTGGAGCAGCAGAAGTGGGCGGTGCATGCCATCTGTCTCTTTTGCATTTCAATGAGATCGTGGTTTTTTTGATAAGCCTCAGGTACATTTTCTAAATTTTTCCTGATCATTTTCGATTTCCCTCCTTATTAAAAATCGACATGTCTGTCTGGCCACGGAACCCTCTCCAGTGTGCCTGCAATGTCGGCGCGCATTTCCTCAGAGGAGGGTCCCAGAGCTGTTCTCAGCATTCCAGTTCTACTCCGAATGCAGTCTTCTACAGAGTAGAATTTTCGGACAGCCTCCTGATTTCCATGGTTCATTCCCTTTGAAATGAGATTCGGACAAAGACTTTAAGCAATTCTCAAATCAACCTGCTCAGCCATGTTATTACAAACCTCTGGAACAGAAAGGAATTAAACACAGTTCTTCCTGAAGCAGCAGTGAGGGCTCTACCACAGCACTTCAAAAGCCCACGGTCAGTAAGCTGCATCATGTCAATGGGACATCTGAGGAGAAAGGGAACAACTGTTTGACTATCATTATTTTAAGAAAATTTGAAATCAACTCAGAGAACGTGGGGACTGCAGATACTGGAAATCAGAGTCGAGACTGTGTTCCTGGAAAATCACAGCAAGTTAGGCATCATCCAAGAAACAGGAAAATCGATGTTTCGGGCATAAGCCTGATGCCTGAACAGTCGATTCTCCTGCTAATTGGATGAATCCTGACCGGCTGTCCTTTTCCATCAACACACTCTCTGTCATTATTTGGGATTATGGACAGGCTCGGAATTCTGATTGGTAGCTTTCTCAGTAGAATCCTTTTACTCTTCCATGATAAAAAAAAGAAAAAGTAGGGTGAGCTGAACGAATGAACAAATGTGATCCAACCGAACAGCAGTACACACCGAAATACCACAGTGGCCCCTGTTCCAAACTGTAGTTTCCGTATTTTCCAATGGGAAGATGTACAAACATCTTTCCCCATGGTAGGCTTATGCGGAAAGTCAGGAGGCATGGAATAGAGGGAGATTTGGCCAGTTGGATAGAAAACTGGCTAACCGGTCGAAGTCAGAGAGTGGTGGTAGATGGTAAATATTCAGCCTGGAGCCCAGTTACAAGTGGAGTTCCGCAGGGATCAGTTCTGGGTCCTCTGCTATTTGTAATTTATATGAATGACTTGGATGAGGGAGTCGAAGGGTGGGCCAGTAAATTTGCAGATGATACGAAGATTGATGGAGTTGTGGATAGTGAGGAGGGCTCTTGTCGGCTGCAAAGGAACTTAGATATGATGCAGAGCTGGGCTGAGGAGTGGCAGATGGAGTTCAACCCTGCCAAGTGTGAGGTTGTCCATTTTGGAAAGACAAATAAGAATGCGGAATACAGGGCTAA
>NC_057758.1:839943-858742 GCF_004010195.1 Chiloscyllium plagiosum
CAGAGTGTTACAAGGGGACATAAATTTAAGGTGAAGGGTGGAAGGTATCGGGGAGATGTCAGGGGTCGGTTCTTTACCCAGATAGTGGTGGGGGCATGGAATGCGTTACCTGTGGGAGTGGCAGAGTCCGAATAATTGGCGAACTTTAAGTGGCAATTGGATAGGTACATGGATGGGTGCTTAAGCTGGGACAAATGTTCGGCACAACATCGTGGGCCGAAGGGCCTGTCTCGTGCTGCATTGTTCTATATTCTATGTTCTATCTGTATGTAAGATTAATGGAAAAACGTACTAGCTGTCGCGGGTTCCATTAATACCAAAGCTCCAAGCAGCAAAAGCAGCACGTTGAACATGATGGTTGTGCTTCTGAGAGTGAGAATGATAAGACAGGAACATAGCTACACTTTTTATGAGCTCACAGAATATGCTGGTGGTTTTAATCATTGACACAATATCGACTGCCTCCACTTGTATTCTATTAAGACTTAAATCACGAACTGAAACGGACGACAACTGAAATCAAATATTAAAGCTGTATCCTGGACTATCGATTTACAATCCAAAAACAAATGCAGGCCTGACTAATGATTGAACTGAACGAAGATCGTAATCAATTTCATACTGTAACAGGAAGAAGCCACTCATTCCCTCGAGACAGCGTAACCACTCTATAAGAACAAGGTTGATCTATGGGATAACTCCACATGGTCGATATTTTTAATATCCATACTTGTTTTTAAAAAAGAAAACCACTTCAGTTGTAAATTTAAGAACGTAAAGTGACCACCAAATAAGTAAGTCAAAGTTAAAACTCTGAAATTCTTTCTACCTAGAAATGCCTTCTACCATAATTCCTGAATAAATTGGCCTTCATTATTAAGAGATTGACATGGCCGAAATCAGAAATTATTTTCTGTCCCTGGTTGATTTTTGAGAAAGTGAAGATAAATGATTTTTTTGAACTGTTATAGCTCACATGATGTCCGTAGACACAATATCGTTGGGTGGTGTGATGGGGGTGATGGGGGGAAGTGAGGATAAAATTTCAAAACTTTTATTCCACTGCATTTTTCACGTCAACCTCAACCTGTGAAAATAGCTTTTCATAATCGATGTTGTCTCTCTAAGTTACCACCAAGAACATTTCGATTATATCAGCGCAAGCTTCGTCCAGTTTGAAAACTTGAAGATTTAGAATTGAAGATCCTGATCTTTTAAAATCCAATTTCTGCGAGACGATTTCTATCTATCTGAATGAGAGCTGACACGTCACTTCCTGAACTAACTGAATAAAACTTATTCCAAGAGCGACAGCCTCGTCTCCACATCTTATTACTCCTTCACAATTGTAACTTGTCTGATGGACAGAGAGGGCAGGCAATGGCAAGACCCCATTGTCGACCAAGTTACAATCAAATTGTCGTGTTGTATGCCAAACGGGACTGCAAGGTTCACACATCACCTCGCCAACTGCAAGGCCTAGGAAAGCTGCACTTTCAGTCAGTTCAATATTGTGACTGCCTGGGCCCAGCATTTATTGCTCATCCCTAGTTGCGCCTCGAGAAAGTGATGGTCGAACCACTGCAGTACCACGAGCTATAGGTAGACCGGGAGCGAGGGAAATCAAGACTTTGATCCAGAGACACTGAAGGAACCGCAATACAGTTGTGAGTCAGAAAGGTGAACTGCTTTAAGAGGAACTCCAAGGGGATTATGTTCTTATACAACATAAATGAGTATAGCAGAGAAACGCCGTTCAGCCATTCATGTTTGGACCAACCATCATGGTATTTTAAACGTATCACATTTTCCTACTATCCCTCTATTACTTGTTTGCTTATGTGTCTGTTTTCTGCCTTTTGCTTCTAGATCTTAGTGGCTGTGGTTTTGCAAAATGTCAACGAAGAACCCTTGAGTTTCTGAACAATGCCTTGTAGACAGGACACTTCGACTGATCGTGAATGTTGGAGAGAGTGAATGGCTATGGATGTAATGTCAATCCTATGGGCTGCTTTGTCCTGGAAAGTGTCGGGCCTCTCAAGTATTGCTGGAGCTGCATTCATGTAAGAAAGCTTGGAAGTGCTGCATCACACTCCAGATGGTTATGGGGGTTTTGAATGCGAGATAGTTGCTGCAGAGTTCCAACCTTCTGAACGGCACGTTTAACCACTGCATGGAGTAGTTCAATTTCAGGTCAGTTGTAAACGCCGAGCTATCAATACTGGGCAATTTAGTGACTGCAGTGCAGTCAAGTCAAGTGGTCTTGATTAGATTATCCCTTTTCAGAGGTCGTCATTGTCGGGCAGTTATGAAAGTTGAATGCTGCTGCCAGTTATCAACCCAAATCAGGATGTGCCCAAAAGTTGTTGTCTTTCGAAATCTTGAGTCAGTATCTGAATGATGCTTGATATTGTGTAGTCATGAGCGAACATCCCACGTCTTTCCTTACGATGCAGGTAAGGCCCTAGAAGGTAAGGCCCCATACAGGTGAAGATGGTTGGGCCGAGGGCAGTTGTAATGTTTGACAAGTTGTTCAGAAAATTAGCATGTGCAACATTTCTGCAGAGAATCTATCAGGAAAACAGTTAGGCAAGAATTTTTTTTTACATTTTGACCAGGCAAGTTGACACTGGTTGGTTAATGCCTACGGCTGACCCTACAAACTTTGTTGGTTAACACAGGCATAATGCTTAATCTGTTTTTAATGTTTGCGAAGGTTGGGCCACTGTCTCTCAATGTACATCGCTTGAAGCACGTACTAGTAAGCCTGACTAGTAACCCAAATGTCAATCTTAGATTATTTGCTCGTGTCATTGATTGCACCATCGGGTTTGATGAGCACTTGCTGTTGAACGGTGTCGTGTTTTGGGATCAGGCCCCGATCCCCTCAAAACATCTCAAGAAAATATCCCAGACTCTACCCTTTCCAGTTGTTTTAACCAGGCGTATAGTGTACGCACCAGGAGAGATACCACTATTCAAACCACTTCGTGATTTGGAATAAAAATATTTTTTTCCAATATTAACGAATTAAACACAAATGAAAGAGAACAGAATACCACAAAAAAATTAGCCTATCAGAGGCCAGAAGCCCAACCGACCCCACCACCTTAATGACACTGTTGCAAACACTTGCCACCGACCACAGAAACACTCTTTGGCACTACAGGAAAAATCAAACTCAGGGTTTGACAGAGAGAGAGAGAGAGAGAGAGAGACAGAGAGAGAGATTACCATCATGGATCTGCTTCTTTGGGTCCAGCATTGTCAAAACGCTACTCCTTGCTCACCTTAATGAAGAGTAGCCGAAAAAGTTCTGCTGGGAGAACTGGGCATTCTCTTTTCAGTGTACAAACGGTTTTTTTTTCCAAGTAACACTAAAAATCCTGACGACTGAGGCAGTAACTGTTAGCTATAATCAAACCCACCCTAAAACCCTTCGAATCCCGAACTTCTTGGAGTTTGTGTCTGTTACGGTCTCCTGAAAAAAAAATTGCAAGAGCATCATAATCTTCTTAAAGAAGCAGCATCGTCATGCCTCAAACCCTAAAAAAAAGCCATCAATTTCCAAGGATCGTTTCATGTTTAAAACACCTTAAATGTAAACTTTTTGTAATCTAAAACACACAAATACATTACATTGACAATAATCATTCAAATATGCGCTACTAAAGTTTGTTTCAGTCTATTTCACTCCTGCCACCAAATGCGTGTTTCTCATTCAAGCTTCACGAATGTATCAGTAATCTTGTTTTCTCATCCTGGCACATGCACAACTTTCAAATTCAATAGCTGTAACAACAAGCTCCGTCTACGAATCTCACCCAGAGACATTTGCACACATTATCGTCTCTGGCAACAGAGTCACGGGCTGTGTTCAATCAAGATCTCATTCAGTTCCAGGTTTGGAAGCTAAGCAGACCAGTATGGTAATCGATGGCGTTTCTCAAACATTACTGCCCAACAGTACACACTCCAGTCAGTGACATTTTGCTAGCCGAATCTCCATTAGTAAACAGACCCCTGAATCCAGCCCATCTGCATGCCTATTGCCCGTGCCCACACAGCTATTCTGAGCAAGAATGTTAATTGTGCTCACTCTCTCTCTCTGTCCTCTCAATGTGCCTGTCTCTGTGTAAGTCTATCTTCTGTCGCTCAGTCATTCACTCTTTGTCTCTTTCTCTATCTCAGACACACTCTCTGTCTGTCACCCACTGTCTGAATTTCTCTTGAAAACGGACTATTTCTTTCAGTTTCTCATTTTTTTTCTTCTGAACATTCGATCTTTGTCTCACTCCATGTCAAATATTCTATCAATCATTCGAGAACGTACAACAGAAAACAACGGCGCAGTACAGACCCTTAAGCCCTCAATGTTGTTTTATTCTACTCTAAGGTCAGTGTAACCTGCATCGTCTTCATTTTAATAAAATCCATGTGCCTGTCCAAGAGTCGCTTATATGTCCCTAATGTATCTGAGTGGTGCTGGAAAAAGCACAAGTCAGGCAGCATGTGAGGAACAGGAAAATTGACGTTTCGGGCAAAAGCCCTTTCTCAGGAATGAGGCTTGGAGCGTCGGGTTGGAGAGATAAATGTCAGTTGGGACAGTGGGGAAGGTAGCTGAGAGTGCAATAGGTGGATGGAGGTGGGTGTGGAGGTGATAGGTCGGAGAGGAGGGTGGAGCTGATAGGTGGGAAGGAAGATTGACGGATGGGACAGGTCAGGATTCTGTGCCCTATAGCTATCTGTGGCAAGCAGTAGCAAGCATTTGAAAGCTTCTCAGAGATGACGTTCTTCCTCATCTCTGTATTCAATTGTTGATCCTTTATTCTGAGACTTTAATACTTGACTGCCCCCCATGAGGGAAATCAGCCTGACTCCCCCCCTTAATAATCCTGCGTACTTTACATTAGAACATATTCATTCTTAAAAACACCAGTGAGTTGAGACCTAACTGCGTTAAACTTTGCTCATAAAATAATCCATTCATAACAGGAATATTGCAAGTGTACCTTCTCTGAACTGTTGAAAATGATAGAACCTTTCCTTCGATAAGGGGACTAAACTGTTCACTCTACTCCATATTTGGTCTCACCAGCCCCTTTTGCATCTGCAATTCCCTACTGCTTTACTTCAATGCCCTTGAAGTAAGAGACAACAAAATATTCACCATTCTGACTACATTTTTTTTCCTGTGTGCAAGCTTTTTTGTGCTTTTGCACGTAAGTACTCCTACGTATTGTAGTTTTCTCCATTGAAATAACATTTCGTTGTTTTGTTCTTCTTCCAAAGGAAAGAACAGCTTCTATTCTTCTCATATGATATACCACTTGATTATCTTTTGCCCACTGACTTAACTTAACTCTTGATAAACTGTTTGTATCCCTCTCACAATCTGCCTTTCCACCTTTTGTTATATCGTCGACAATTTTGGCAATAGTACGTTTATCTCCATTCATACAATTCTGGCCCCAAATTGTCCAGCTCTCTCCTGACCCAAGCTGTGGTAATCCTAAGGTGATACCACTACAATTTGTCTCCTAATTGTTAAACATTGCTCATGAGCTTTTGTCGTTTTCTTCAGTGATTACCTTTGAAGCGGAACCAGTCGCCCTCCTGTCTGACATTCTTTCTGAAGCTGTTTGGAATTTGTGCCCTCACTTTGAACCAACAGGTTAAATATTGTCTGAATTGCAGCAAGCCATCAGGAAGGCAAATGATACGTGAGCGTCCGTTGCTCCAGGATGAGAGATCAGATTGGGATGACATGTGTAAGCTACATAAGAGCGTGGTGAGACCACACCGAGGACACTATTTGTATTTTTGCTGTCTTTAACTCAAAGAGGATATTCTCATCATAGACGGATTGATCATCGAGACTGCTCCGGCACTCAATATGATGGTTCATATTGAATCATCCCAAAATCGACTTTTTTGTCTATTCCCCAAAACCGTCGATTCGCTCCCTGTTTTAGAATACTTGGAGAGACTTAAAGACACATCCTCTGTGGCCTTCTTCTTCTCCAAATACTCTAGAAGAGAAGAAATTCCATTTCATATCTGACTTAAATTGGTGACACCGCAGAGTAAGAAAATGCTCTCTGCTCCAAGGTGCTGTCAGACAAGAGACAACAACTCTTCCTCATCTACCAAGTCGTCTTTCCTCAGATCTTGTATTTTCAATAATTTTAACTCTCATTCCTCTGAAGCCCAATGTGTACAGGCCGAAGGTCAATTTCACCGCATCTGACAGACGTTTTGTATTTGGAATAAAACGTAAGAACCATCTCATTAGAAAGAAGGGCAAATGGGCTCAAGGTCCATCAGAGAAGTTGGAGCGTGGTCTTCCTCAGCCATTGACTGTCTGTACCTGGACTAGCTCTTTAAGTAGAAAGAGAAATGCTGGGCAGAGCTCTTGCTCTCATGTGACAGCACTTGAAGTATCGCTGACAGTTCTGGTTGCCGCATAATATGACGAATGTCGAAGCTTTGGAAAGTGTTCAGAGGAAAATTACCAGGAAGTTGCCTGGTATGGAGGGAAAGTTTTATGAGATTGGTCTGAGGGACTTGAGGCTGTTTCGTTCGAATGAAGAAGGTTGAGAGGGAGCTTAATAGAGATATGTAAATGATCATAAAATTGGATAGTTTGGACAGTGAGAGCCTTTTTCTTCGCAAGGTGATGGCTAGCATGAAGGGACATAGCTTTAAATTGTGGGGTGATAGATGTAGGACAGAGATCAGAGGTAGTTTCCATACTCAGGAAGTAGACAAGACCCTACCTGCAAAAGTAGTAGACTCGCAAACTTCAAGGGGATTTAAACGTTCATTGGTTAAACATGGATGATAGTGGACTACTGCAGGTTAAGTGGACTTCTGTTTTGTTTCACATGTCAGCGCAACATGAGAGTCGAAGGGCCTGTACTGCACTGTAGAGTTCTATGCTCTACGTTCTGTGTTGCATGTTCAGCTGCTCAGTGCTCTATCCCAAACTGAGACTGCACTTCAGGGCTGGAAAAAACATCTGAATCAGTCCTGTCACAGCTAAAAATTGTTTCCTAGAACTGAAGCAAAATGTTGCTCAGGCCACATTTGAGATTATTGTACGCACCTCTGTAATTCACATGGATGACCGCAGAGTGATTGGCCGTTAAGCATTGTTTTCCTCAGAAAAGACATTCAGCGGGGCCATGACCGAGAGGTATAACTATGTGAGGAACAGAAAAGGACAAAAGGACAATAATGCCTCCCTTGATTGAGGCATTAATGACCAGAGGGCATCGATATTCAGTAAGAGAAAGATGATTTACAGAGGATGTGGAATTTTCGTCATCCTCAACTTGTTGAGAATGTGGACCTTAATGGTCCGAAATCTTGTGGATGCAGAAGCACTCCAAACATTGAAGAAGTATTGAGAATAAAGTACACAACGATGTCTTACGGTTCAAGAAAATACCTCCTGGAAGTGCAGTAGCAGACCTGGGCGCCTGATCTTATGAAGGAGACAATGATCCGGGAGGGAAGTCAATGCAGCTTAGTAACAGTGCACGATTAAGGGAGTTTTAAATGACGCTATCTTTGGACAGTCATGTTTCTTTTATTTTTGAAGGGCGGAGGTGAGACGATATTGTTCTTTTAAAAAACGTTCTGCATTCTTTGGTCGCTTCCTGGACGGCTTGCAAACGACCGAGTTTCCGATTTATCAGGTGGGTAAGTATTGCTAATGCCTAACAGATACTTCCCAAGGGCAACGTGAGTGTAAAAAGAAACTTTCAGTTTTTTTAAACACTTGTACAATGAAAGGGATTTTTGTAGTTTAGTTTGGTTTTAGCAGTTAAAAAGCTGTTGGTAGTAGAGAAGCAGCCAAAGTGAACGAATGACTTGCTGGAACTTTCTCTCTGATATCTATGCTGCTGGTAACAACCCTTGTTTGATTTTATCTTTTTGCCAAAGAGTCTGATTATGGGCATGTTGCAGGAAATTGAAACAGCTCTTTGTTGAGTTCTGGGGATCATGTCCGTTGGGTTTTCGAACAGCTGTTATTTTACACACTATTTTTTGTTTGTGGTATACATTCAGTGGTATGTAAATCAATTCTGCTTTACTTGAAGTCGAGTTGTTCGAGCATTTGCATCATTTATACGATATCCACCTTATAACACAGAAAAGTGAGGGACTGGGCTACCTTCTTAATGCGTTTCGTGGCATCTAGCCTTGCCCATTACATACTTTTCTGAATGTTTGTCAAGACTGTTTGAATAAAAACGGATTCGGCCATAATGCAGAAATGTTTTTTTTTAATGCCTTCATCAACAATACCTGCCTGCACCATCATCAAAACCCAAGGACTAAGGATTACATTTCTCCTCTTTGGCTGATGTTTTACTGCATTAAAAGCTACTTGAAGGGTGAAAGTTCCTTCGATGATGACACAGACGATCCTGCAATTTATAATTGTAAAACAACATTGTGCTGATGGAACTCATAATGCACACGTTCATTTACTTACAAGTCAAACAGTAACAACCACAGACTCAGAGGCACACACACTCAAACTTACTCTCACACTCACATAGATGATAGCTAAACACTCTGACGTGCACATTCTCGCACATGCAGAAATACACACCCACGAACACACACACTGACATATACAAACATATACACTCAATTGCGCAGGTGCACATACGTTTACATACACAAATGCACTTATGCACAGAAACGAATGCAAACTCACACAGGCAGGCATGGATATGCATTAATACACGTTGAGACACTCGCAAACACACATAAACACCACCAAACAAATGCACACAGAGACACATGCAAACTCACAAACACCCTCATATACACATATAAACACAGACACACACATTCGCATGCACACAGTTGCACGTGAACACTGACAACTGAAAATTTGCGAGCGTTTCAAGGGCATCACGTGCGCATTTGAAAGACAGATTCATGCTCTGCAGTTTGCTTAATATATTTCACATACTTCAAGTAAAATTATTACAAGAGATAAGTGAAAGCTGGCTCATTGCTACCTCCAGTCAACATCCACTAATGATCAGGCTTGTCCTTGACACGGCTTGCAATGACAAGAAACAGGGCCGGTGGCTCATTCGGCTCTCTGATTTAGCGATACAATGGCGTGTAACGGGGCCGCTTCGTCTGGAAGCATTCAAACTCTGATTCCCGTGGGCCATGGCTGCAAATAGCGCTCCAGCAGACAGTAGGGAGATCGGACAGATCTGTTGGAAGTATATGCCTTTCAATAGCAGCTGAACGTTGTGTGAATGGGATTAGGGAGGAACATCCAGTAACAGGCCTCAGACAGTTAGTCTCACGCACACAGAACCACCATTATTCTCTTTGGTGGAGGGATCAGCCATGAAAGGGAAAAGATTTAAGGAGATGCCTTTAAAGGAAAGATTTCAGTGGAAAACCAGAATCTGGTTTTCGTCTTCTAATTGGAGATACTTACAACTTACCAGCTGTGACGAAATCAGTTTTATTTTAGAATTCCATTAGCCCATAAGAGGTAAGACTAGGATTAGTCAGGTCAGCCCCTCGAGCCTCCGCCACCCTTTAAAAGGCTCGAGGTTGATCTCACATTCCTCACATTCACTTTCCTACACTTTCCCCACAAAGATCTATTCCCGCACTGATACAGAATCCATCTCTCTGAACCTTAAATAAACACCACGATTCTACCCCACCTCCTGTCTCACGCCTCAGAGACAATAAATTTATTCTTTTCCCAATTTAAATTTGTGCCAGTTTTTCCAGAATTATTACCGACCTACCCCCCTACCCCCATCCCCACCCAATTCTGACACCAGTCCTTTTAATTTGACGATGGGAAACAGCATTTATCGCGTCAAAATAGCAAGATTCCTTCAGGGTAGGTAACTACAAGACAAAGAACTACACAGTAATTTTGAAAGAAAAGCAGTAACTGTCGAAGGTCTGGCAGCATCTGGAGCGAGAAAGCAGCGTTAACTTTTCAGATCCTTTGACCGTTTTTCTGAATATTTCCAGAGTTATTTTCCAACTTTTGTTTTCATTTTCTTTCTGATTTCCACTATGTGCTGTCTTTTTTTTTGGTTCGTAATTAACGATGTTACATTTAAATGAAGAACAACAGGTTGAAGATTCAATTTCATCATTTGGCATTGTAATTCAAGGCCTATGTTTCCATGCCTTATACCGCCTTCAATCCCGTGTGATGTCCTTGTCATTGTACATGGAATGTCAGAACGCATTTTTAGAAGTTACTATTCCAATTCCTCAGTCCTTCAATCTCGGCCAACTCGGCTACTGTTGCAGGGAGAATGGATGTGTGAAGAGGCTAAATTCATCATTCGATCTGAACTCCGTCTGGTGGCAGAGGATGATGCTTTCCCTGAACATGTGTCGTTCTGCCATTCATTTTTCCGGGTGAGACAACAATCTATGCGACTGTCCCTGAACTCAAGAATTCCATGAAAAGTTCTGCATGATCAATTATTGTTAAATGCCGTCCGCGTTGCTGTATCTGATCCTTATGTCAATGATGAGTGCTCCTGGAAAACGATAACTACACTGATGTTCCTGCTTATCCGTTTTGTTTGGCTTCATGAGCAAATCAAGAACGAGCAGGATTTGTTTCTTTACGTCTACCTTAATATGCTTACCATCCTTACTCCTGCTCCCCAACATGGATATTTTTCTCTTATTCCTCTTAAAATGCATCACATTCCTTTGCAATCTCGCCTCTGAAGTGATTCCCAATAGCTGATGATCCACGTTCGCCTTCTCCTTGCTTGTATCAGACAATGGACCAAGTAGAGCAGATCCTCTTGAATCCTGTAGTGTTCCCCGTTCTGCTGCCTTCCCCAAAATCTTGCCAAACACACTGGTAGTATCGGAGAGCCGATTCAAGCGGTTTCTTCTACACAGCCGAGTCATTGGTTATACATGACACCTTTCATCCCAACTGTTTCCACTTGTTGACAAGGTAGTGACGAAGGATCACAGATTCAAAATTTTCCACAAGAGATGTAGAGAAGCATAATTACACAGAAACCTTTACAGGATTTGCAAAGTTTTGGCTGGGAGTGTGGTGGAGATGGATTCTATCAATAGTTTTTCAAAGTGGAGCTTGATCATTTGAAATGGATAAATGTAGAGGACGACAGCGATAGGGTTACAGATTGGTCCTGTCTGGGTAGCTCTTTCAGTACCTGGTACTCATTTAGTGAGACGAATGACCTCCTTATATATTTTTAAATTCTATGATTCTGAATGAACACGTGGAATGGGCAGATTGCTTTGTTTGCATTCCTTACACAATACTTGCTCAGCAAGTCTTCTAAGTTAAAATAGAAAGAGAGCATGGTCATTCTGCGATGGAAAGAGAAATCCTACAGTTTGAAAACAGGTGTTTAGGCTAACAAGTAGATTACGACCCTCAGAACAGTAATCCATCCAGACCTACTTCCTGCTGACTAATGCACCTAACCTACCCATCACTGAACACTATGGGCAATTTAACACAGCTAATTCACCCAATCTGCACACGGGAAACGCACGCAGAGACGGGAAAAATGTGCAAACTCCACACACCTGCACGAGGCCACAAACGAACTCTGGTGCTGTGAGGCAGCAGTGCTAAGCATTGAGCCATTCTGCCACCAGTAGTTTTGCTAAATTTAAAGTACAGCCGCAGCTGCCAGTATGCAGTACTGCTAAGAGACAGGCTCTACCGAAATAAATATATGTGGCAATTGGTTGTTAAATGGATTTATCTGAATTTTGCTTGATGCTTTGACAACTATTCAATCTTGAACAGTTACTTTAAGTTATGCCCGTATAAGAAAAGCCAACTGAGCTTGAATTTATATTGTATTGGAAATGTCCAACCATCTAGAATCTACGATGTTGGGGGCGATGAAGGACGAAGATATTTTGAAAATTAGTCAGAGAAATTACCTTTCTAAATGGCGAGCAACTGCCCTATGATGAAATAAACATCTTGCTCAAAGAAATCTCAGAAGGTAATATCTGCGAGAAGTTACCATTTCCTGGTAAAAGCAATAAAGATTAAGAAGACAGCAGAGGAAAAGGCAGAAGAATTGGAAGGACAGAAGAAAGTAACAGATTCGGAAGACTGGAATGGAGACAGCAAAAGAGACTGCGTGGATTTGAGATTTCGTTAATGTATTGTTTAATAATTTTGTCTTTGCAGCAGCATTTTGTGGTTTTGGGAACAGACAGTAATTAGTTGCAAAAAAGGGCTCGGATTTGTTGTTAGCTTTTGTTCCGTGTTCATTGTTGCAGTGAGGAAAGTAAATAGATGCTTCTGAAACAGTGGAAATCAGAGCTTTTCTTTCACTTACTCAGACTTTAGCAGAGTACAAGGCGATGTGAGCTTTTCTGGGAAATTTGGTTTTAATTTAGCAGAGAGGTTCGAAAAGATTGGTCTCGTCGTCTGGGATTTGGACAGCTTTAGACAGAAAGATTGCTTTCCGAGTTGAGAAAGAATCGACAAAGACTGCCTGAAATCTCCCTAGCATGCACCAACTGGAGAGGGAACATCGCCAAGGTATTAACCCGGCCAAGCATCAATGATGTCAAATCAAGATCGTACCAGCCTCCCACCGCCTCCAATGAAAAATAATTCTACCTGTGGTAGAGTCTGTGACTCCGAAATGTTACCCTACCACCACTGCAGAAGCTAACTTCCGAGTGAAATTGAGTCATTCTCGATTCTGAGGACCATCCAAAGAAGCAGAAGACCTCAGGAATATGAAGCTCTTCATCCCATGCATTTCTGCTCAGTTAGGATATGAATTTGGGGAACATATGCTAGAGGTTGTACAGACATTAGCGAGGCCACAACCAAGGCAAACAAACAGACTTTCTGGCAAGAGTGAGTGAGTTGGAAAATAACCCAGTTTTAGATTAGATTACCTACAGGAAACAGGACATTTGCCCCAACCAGTCCACACCGATCCTCCGAAGACTAACCCATCCTGACACATATCCCTCTGACTAATGCACCTATCCCTATGGGCAATTTAGCAAGGGAAATTCATCTGCACATTTTTTGACTGTGGGAGGAAACCAGAGCAGCCGGAGAAAACGCACGCAAACACGGGGAGAACGTGCAAATGCCACATAGACAGTCGCCCGAGGTTGGAATCGAATCTGGGAGAATTGCGCTTTGAGGCTAGCAGTGCTAACCACTGAGCCACCGTGCCACCCCAACACCTGTTCCCTGACCGGAAATTGAACCCGGGCCGCCGCTGTGAAAGCGTCGACTCCTAACCACTAGACCACCAGGGTTTTAAGTGGGTATCGAATGCTCGAGCGACGAGACAAGTGTAAAATGAAACAGTGGGCACTGAGGAAAAGGCAAAAAGACTCCAGAAGGCATCCGAAATGCCGAAGGAATTTTATTAATGGGCATTGACAGTCTCCTACTCTTCCAGAGGAAGATTCTGCATGAATTAATAGAGGTGTCTAAAATTATCAAGTGTTTCGATAATGAGGTTACAAAGGATTGTCTCATCTTCGAATACAGAACATAGAATAGTACAGCACAGTGCATGCATTCCGACTCACGATGTTGTGCCAATCATTTCTCTTAAACTAAAGTGAACCAAACCTCCATTTACTGTAGTCCATGTGCTTGTCTAGTAGTCGCGTAATTGTCCACAGTATCTCTGACTCTGCTGTTGTTGGCAACACTGCAACTGCTGCTGTCCTTACTCGATTGTTGCCAAAAAATTGTGTAAAGAATTCAGAGAATAGTTCATCACTCGGATAGTCACAAAAGTTCGTTGAACAATTGCATTTTTCACGATTGAGACCTTGTTTCTCTCTGAGGCAAAACTGCTATGTCACCAATCATCCTTCTGTATGTCAAAGTTGTACCTCAAAATTATTGCTGTTAGTAAACTGAAGTTTCGAATCTCACCAGTGGTAAAAATTCTAATAAACAGATCTAGAATTATAAATTTACTGCTGACGATTGAATCGTTTTCTATTGACATAAAACCTCACCAGATTCATTCATAGAATAAAGGTGAATGACCTCGCCTTACCTCGTACATATGCCTTCAGAAACCGACTCTGCGACGACTAACGTCTAATTGCTCTCTGAAACAGCTATTTAGGGCAACGTGACAACAAACAGGCAATAAATGCCGTCTGACCTGTAATACATAATGCATAACGATCCTACTCCAGATGCAAGCCCTGAAAAGATTATTTGATTTGAGTTGATTCTGAGTAAATCAGCTGATAATTAATCTGGTACGAAGTTTTCTTCAAAGGACAGATTATGTCCATGAATATCTAAATCAAACACTACTTTACAAGCTGTGATCGATACAATGTGTCTGTAAATGAGCACTAATACATGATCTATCAGAGGCAGTAAAACAGGAGTTCACTCCCACGTCCTACATATCCCATCCAGCGCCATACAAACTCTGGAGATCATCTAACTGGCTGAAGTCCGGCTCTTGTCATGCAGATGAACGGAGGAAGAAGCCAACATGGATGAGGTGCTCTGTACATTGGTCTGAAGGTGTTGCAAATACATTAGGCTTCACACAAACACAAACGTTTCGAGACGGGAGTGGAAATCTAGTAGTGGTGTTCACCCACCCCTAAGAATGGGGACTGACGATCTGATTGTAGAATGGAGAAATCTGTAGGCCATTCACTCCACCAAAATTGTTCTTTCATTCAGTGAGATCGTGGCCCACCCTTCACTGCATTGTCCTGAAATTTTCGCCTAATTCTTGATTGGCACTTTTAATCCCCATAGAGATAGATGAGAACAGTCTCTGCTGAATGACAGTAAGGCATCATTTAAGGAGACAATTTTGAGGGGTCAAGGTGTCACAAAGCTAGCCCGTTTTCTTCTAAATTGTGCTCTGGCTCAATGATATTCTGTTCTTAATTTTCTTCAGAGTGTTAATAAATCCGGCCACGCTCCAATTAGTCTGGTTTGGTATGGAGACTTGGTATTGAGAGCCTTTTTCCATTTGTATGCAATCAGGCGAGACTTCAGGTTAAAGCAGTCATGTTTTAGAAATGACCGGTAAAAGGAAAGGAAAGTGGTCAGTTCTCTCGCTGAGCGGAACAGCTTAATTCAGTACTGAACTGGTTGAGAGTTCAACAGAGAGCTGTGTGGAAACTCTCTCTTCCATCCTTCTACCTTCAACCTGGAAACATCGGATACTTATTTGTACTGTGCTTTAAAAGGTGTTTGCTTATTGGCACTGTTGTGTATATTCGGAAGAGTATACTTAAGTCTAGTTTGGATAGATTGCTTCTGTTCTCATATTTCATTGTGTAATCATTTTGAATACATTTTTTGTCAGTTTCAAATCTGGTAGTCAACGTCTGCAAATTAATCTGCATAACTTTCACTGTACATTTACTGATAAATGTTGCGAGGTTATAGTCTTGGCTGACTGCTTGAAAATGTTTTGAGTGGTCTGGCCAAGTAGATAATAAATTGGGGGCTCGTCCGGAATTTTAAACATCGAGTGGTCGTTTCAAGTATCTTTATTTATTTTGTTGGTTTGCTTGGGTGGACAAAGCTTGGGATAGTAAGGGCTCTTTCAGTCGCCAAACGTTTTCTAGATGTGGATGCAGTGACTTTGGAAGTTTTGGAAAATTGAATAAGACAAAGCTGCAGGAATTTGCAGAGAATCTGGAATTGAAACTCCTTCCTTTTAAGAGGAAATGAGAGATAATTACATCAGTAGCTTAGTATTTCAACTGGCTGGAGAAACCATCAGAATCTATAGAGTTGGCAATAATTCAACTGAATATGAAGCAGCTCGAGTTAAAGGCGATCACAATTGTGTGATCACAAGATCACAGAGGCACAAGCTGAAGCAGGAGAAATGAAAAGGCACAGTTAAGAAAGTTGACAATGTCCTATCCGAGACTTTTTTGACCAAATAAGTGACACAGTGAAGAAGCAAAATGTCAACATGCAAGTTTATTTAGCTCTGCTAAGCTGATTCTGTTACAGCAGAAAATGAGAACCTTAAAACGTTATATCAGAAGGCATTCATAGAGAAGGAAATTCAATGCATTCCTTGTGTATTATTACTTAGCAAATGATGTCTTATGAAAAAGGAGGCCATCACACATTCAAGTAGATGGGAAATGGGCAGAGATCCATCAAATTCTTTTGCCAGTAGGGTTTGGAAAGGAGGTGCAGCGAATGTCACATGAGCGACCACTTGGAGGTCATTTAGGTGTGAGGAAAACTCAGGCTAAAATACAAAGACTTCTTTTTAACTGGCCTGCACTACACAAGGATGTAGTTGAATTTTGCCAGGTATGTCATATGTGTCAGCTAATCGGAAAGCCAGAGGGAGTAAAGAAACCTGAAAGTTTAATACATCTTCCAGCACTTGAGAGACATTACACAGGTGTCTTGATTGATTGCATAGGTCCCGTACCTCAAATAAAATGTGGGAATAAGTATTTATTAACAACAATGGACATGTCGACTAGATTTCCAGAAGCAATCCTATTATGCAACGTCTGAGCTGTAAGGGTTGGAGAAGAATTACTTAATATTTTTACGAGATGCAGACTGCTGATACAGATCTAGTCAGACAAGGAACAAACTTCACATCCAAACTATTTAGGGATGTTATCGATAGCTTGGGAATAAAGAAATTCAAATTTACTGCGTACCATCCTGAATCACAGGGCATGCAAGAGAAATGGCATCAAACACTAAAGATCATGTTGCGATCTTATGGTCAGGATTATCCAGATGACTGGGATCAGGGAGTTCCGTTTGTACATTTTGCGATAAAAATGAACAGAATAAATCGACCAAATTCAGACCATTTGAATTATTTTTGGGCACCAAGTTACAGAACGGTTAAACTTGATGAAGGAGAAATTAAAAACTCAGAATTCAGTGAGCACACAATTGGACTAGGTATCACACTTTAGAGAATTATTAAGTATAGCTGCATTTACAATTATCAAAGCATAGAATGAAACTGCAAACGGATAAGAAATCACAAATTCATAATTTTGCAATTGGGGATAAGGTATTACTTCCAGTGAGAGGTCAACACTGAAAAGCAAGCTTTAGGGAACCTTATCAAATCGAGAGAAAATTGAATGAGGTGAACTACTTGATAAGGACTCCAGACAGGAAGAAATCGCAAAGAGTATGTCATGTGCATATGCTGAAAAGATATTTTGATAGGGAAGGAAAGCAAGAGGAGATAGTGTTAATCATTACAGCACAGAAGGAAGAACAAAGCTCAGAGGATTCCGAATTGGCCATTCCTCAAATCAAATTGGACAATGACGAAGTTGTCAAAAATTGGGATAAATAGTTCTCCCTGTACTCCGTGAGATCTAACCTTGCTGATCAGTGTCCCATGGAGAACCTTGTCGAATGCCTTACTGAAGTCCATATAGATCACATTTACCACTCTGCCCTCATCAATCCTTTTGGTTACTTCCTCAAAAAACTCAATTAAGTTTGTGACACATAATTTCCCCCGCACAAGAATATCGAAATGATCTCAGAGAGTCATAGAGTCATGGAGAGGTACAGCATGGAAACAAACCCTTCGGTCCAACCCGTCCATTCCGCCAAGATAACCCAAACCAATCTAGTCCCACCTGCCAGCACCCGGCCCATATTCCTACAAACTCTTACTCTTTATATAACCATCCAAATTCCTCTTAAATGTTGCAATTTTACCTGCCTACACCAGGTCCCCGGCAGCTCATTACATACACGTACCACCCTCTGTGTGAAAACATTGCCCGTTGGTCTCTTTCATATCTTTCCCCTCTCACCCTCTAGTTCTGGACTCTCTGACCCCAGGAAAAGACTATGCCTATTTACCCTATCCATGCCCCTCATAATTTTGTAAACTTCTATAAGGTCACCCCACAGCCTCCGACGCTCCAGCGAAAACAGCCCCAGCCTGCTTGGCCTCTCCCTGTAGCTTAAATCCTTCCAACACTGGCAACATGCTTGAAAATCTTTTCTGTACCCTTTCAAGTTTCACAACATCTTTCCAATGGGAAGGAGACTAGAATTGCACGCAATATTCCAACAGTGGCCAAACCAATGTCCTGTACAGCTGCAACTTGACCTCCCAACCCCTGTACTGAATACTTTGACGAAGAAAGGAAAGCATACCAAACGCCTTCTTCACTATCCTATCTACCTGCCACTCCACTTTCAAGGAGCTATGAACCTGCACTCCAAGGTGTCTTTGCTCACCAATACTCCCAAGGACCTTTCCATCAAGTGTGTTAGCCCTGCTAAGATTTGCTTTCCCAAAATGCAGCACTTGGCATTTATTTGAATTAAACTCCATCTGCCCCTTCTCAGTCCATTGGTCCATCTGGTACAGATCCTTCTTCGCTGTCCACTGCACAACCAATTTTGGTGTCACCTGCAAACTTACTAACTGCACAGCATTTGCTCATATCCAAATTATTTATGTAAATTACAAATATTAGAAAACCTAGCACCGATCCGATCCTTGTGGAACTCCACTGGTCATAGGCCTCCAGTTTTCTATCTTTGAGCCAGTTCTGTATCCAAATGGCTAGTTCTTCCTGTACTCCGTGAGATCTAACCTTGCTAATCAGTCTCCCATGGGGAACTTTGTCGAATGCCTTTCTGAAGTCCATATAGATCACACCTACCACTCTGCCCTCATCAATCCTTTTTGTTGCTTCCTCAAAAATCTCAATTAAGTTTGTGACACACGATTTCCCCCCAACAAAG
>NC_057758.1:859242-861000 GCF_004010195.1 Chiloscyllium plagiosum
GGTATGTTCCGGGCTGCCTGCTAAAGAATGTTTTGAGTGGTATTGCCGAGACTGTAACAAGGGACACGTTTCTATGTCTGCTTCAGTTATGACTTTTCTCTTGGATCAGTCTGACAATTGCAATAGAACAGAATGACTAACCTATGAGGAGAATTTAAGAGTAAAGTATGAATTTGTGGCTACAACTATTTTGAAATTGCACAATGCCAAATGAACCTTAAATGTTTCGGTCTTCTGTCTCCTGGCATGTTAATATGTTTATTTTATTCCGTTGTAGATGAATGGCAATGAATATCCGAATACGTATTATCTGTTTCACGTTGCACCATGGAGATGATGCTGAGCTTCCTTCTTTCGCCATTTCATTCACTAAGGTAGACCGCAATGCCCTGAAAAGGGGATTCTGAGATTTTGACGCAGCCACGTTGAAGGAGCAGTGACAAATTTGTCAAAGTCTTGAGTGCACTGTGAAGCTGCACACATCCAGGAAAATAGAGCGTGTTCCACTACACACATGACAGTTATGCTTTTGATGGAGCCAGGAGGTGAGTTACCAGCTTCTGTACTCCAAACTCACTGCTTTTGTACTAGACCCCAGTCTAAATCAGAATGGAAATTGTATAAGTAGCTGCGATGAAGCTTCAATTTTAACTTCCATGGTTGAAAGAAGTGTTGTTGAGATGTCATTGGATCAATACAATTAAGGAAACAAAGACATAAAATATTAACTTCAGTAGCGCCTGGCAGTAGCATTTGATTCATTTTTTGTGACACAATGTGAACGTCTGAAGCTGTAGACATTGCCAATGTATTAGAGTTTAATCATTTTCAAAGTGTTTATTCATTGTTCTTTCCTCAGAATTGCACGGAAATTCATTCTGGGGAAGTGAATTCCATCATTCGTTCTGAAAAACGGGCATCATTGTGATCAGTCAAATGCAATCTTATCGGGATGCATATAGCATTGAAATGTGAACAGCGCTTCCAGTGGAAGCCCCAAGTTATCTGGACGAAAACTGTAGGTAGGATGTGCTTCAAATCGATTCAGAAAGGGAGAGTGGTTGTCCAATCACTAATTAACTCAAGGAGTTACATCTGTATTGCTGTTAATCGAAAGGATTATCTTATCAGGTTTCTTTTCTTTTGTCTGTCACTCCAGTGTTGATAGAGATGGAGGAAACCATGGAATTCATTGTGTTTGGGGGAGCTCCTGTGAAAGGTGGAGACCTCGCAGACACAGTTTAGTGCACCATAAAGCCAAATAGTCATTTCATTCTTAGATATTGTGTTATTGTAACATTCCACTTTTTTTGCAAAGGGATATTTATTCCCCTTCAAATTTGAGTAGATTAGATTAGATTAGATTACATTACAGTGTGGAAACAGGCCCTTCGGCCCAACAAGTCCACACCGACCCGCCGAAGCGCAACCCACCCATACCTCTACATTTACCCCTTACCTAACACTACGGGCAATTTAGCACGGCCAATTCACCTGACCTGCACATCTTTGCACTGTGGGAGGAAACCGGAACACCTGGAGGAAACCCACACAGACACGGGGACACGGGGTACTAACATGGTTTCTCAACGTACACATGTTTTATGGAGAGCAGTTTATAATCACCCTGGAATATTTATCTTACAAATGATATTGCATTAAGTTGATGCTTCTGAGGAAGCAACATTTAAATATATATTTAATTACAATGTAATGAATCCAAGATCCATCACTTGGTGTGCAAATCATGATCCAATA
>NC_057758.1:861089-876242 GCF_004010195.1 Chiloscyllium plagiosum
GATTAGTCAAACTACACGTCTTGAAGCCATACACTCTATTTTAATACTGCTGTCAAAATGCAGACTCTTCAACGAAAAAGCACAGCAGTAATTCTATCGAAATACTAAGCAAAACCAATGGATATATTGAATGCTACGAATTAATGATTCCAATAGAGTTACACCGTATAAGCCTACACTTGACAAAGGCAAAATCAACAAAGCAGATTGAATCAAATGCAAGTATAACAGCAGAAATAAATGGCAAGATTTTACCTGTAACATCCACTGGAATAAAGTATTCTACATTCAACATTGTAACCCCAGGACTGTGAAAAGCTACGACTACAAATTCTCATCTGCGGGAGTTTTACCCCAACCATTCAGACTGCGCCTGTTGTTCCAACTTTAAAAGAGAACAAGACATCACAAGTTGTTTACTGTGGTGGCTCTAAGTAGAGTACGCACTCCCTCTGTTTCAACCTTGCTTCACCAAAAAAGGACAAAATAAAATGCTGCAGCATTTTATTAGGAAAACATGGACCATTAACATATCAAGGTAGATTCATTTACAGAAATCTTTAGCCTTACGATATGAATACACTGCAAAGCACATGTTCTGCCCTGCTGCCAATTTCAGTCCATTTTCTTGCAGCACCGAACGCATCGGTCTTCCTTCATCAAATTTATGGCTTCACATCTGCAAATGCGTTTTGTCACCCTGTCACATATATGTTTCCAAGCTGAATGGATGCAATAACCACCTCCATATTAACAGTCTGGAATGTTTGTATTTATTTTTCTCCACAAACTTGGAGGGTTTATGATTTGTCTTTGCAAGTGACTCAGATTGGCAACATCAATGTTGACATTTTGTAAATGAAGCACGAGAAGCAATGTCTCTTTCGATTATTATAGAATATTTTTATTGATCATCATTTCGTTGTCTGGAAGAGAATGCCCAATAGTTTGTTTTTCTCTTTCTTCTCGTCTTATTCTTGTAAGATTACAGTACTGTCACACAAATCACTCGCATCGGCAGCCACCTTGAATGGCTTTGCATAACCATGTGTGGCCAAGACTGGATTAGTGGTCAAACTCCTTTTGACATTCATCCGGCCCCTGAAATTTTATACACTTCTTCAACAAGTCAGTCAGTGAAGCAACCACATTGCTAAAATGTGGAGCGAGCTTGTCATTAAAAAAAAACTCATTCCCAGGAATCCATGACTTTTTTCATTGGAGAAAATGAGGAGAAGAGGGGACCTAATTGAGGTAATTGAGGTAATTGAATTACCCTGAAATAATTTTGTTAGCTGGTCTTCATTAAAAAAAATAACATTGACCTATTAAAGTTCTACTATCATCACAATGTCACTACACAAGCTTCATCTTATTGGTTTGGGGCAAATTATGTCGACACTGGTAGGGAAGCGAATGGAGAAGATATGAAGGGAGAGGAGAAATAGGCATTTGGAAGACAATGAGCTTATCCGTAATAAGAAAAATGGTTTTGTGCAGCGAAGATAATGTCTTACAAATTTAATAGAATTCTTTGAAGAGATGACAAAGTGATTGATGAGGGAATGGATGTAGATGTCATATAGATGGACTTTTGTAAAGCATTTGATAAGATTCCCCATGGTAGGCTGATGAAGAAGGTGAAGTCACATGGGGTTCAGAATGTTTGAGCTAGATGCATAGAAAAGTGGTTGGACAACAGGAGACAGAGAGTAGTAGTGGAATACAGCTCCTCAAAATAGAGACCTGTGTCCAGTGGTGTCCCACAGAGATGCATGCTGGGACCACTGTTGTTTATGATATTCAGAAATTATTTGAATGAAAACGTAGGTTGCCTCAGAAGAAATTTTGCAGATGAAACTAAGATTGGTGGAGTAGTAGATAGTGAGGGGGAATGTCAGACAATACAGCAGAAGATAGGTAGATTGAAGATTTGGGCAGAGAAATGACGGATCGAGCTCAATCTAGACAAATGTGTGGTTGATGCATTTCGGAAGATGCAATTTCAAAAGCGAACTATGCAGAAAATGGAAAAGTCCTGGAGAAAATTGAAATACAGTGAGTTTTGGGTGTTCATGTCCATTGTTCCCTGAAGGTGGAAACGTGGGTCAGCAGAATGGTCAAGAAGGTATACGGGATGATTTCCTTCATCGGACGGGGTATTGAGTACAAGCATTGACAGGTCATGTTACAGTTGCATAAGACTTTGGTTCGGCCACATTTGGAATGTTGCAGTCATTTCTGGTCACCACACTACCAAAAGGATGTGGATACTTTGGAGAAGGTGCAGAGGAGGTTCACTAGGATGCTACCTGGTATGGAAGTTGGTTGATATGAGCGGAGGTTGATTAGATTCGGATATTTTCATTTGGAAGGCGGAGTTTGAGTGGTATCCTGATAGTGGCCTGAAAATCAGGAGTGGTTTAGACACTGTGAATTGCAAGAAACGTTTTCCCATCGTGGAAGACTGAATTACTAGTGGTCACGAGTTCAAAGTGAGATGGGACAAGTTTAGGGGAGATAAACGTGGAAAGGTCTTCATGCAGACGTTGGTGTGCGCCTGGAATGCGTTGAATGCGGAGGTGGTAGGGGCGGGAATGATCGAGTCAATGAAGATGTATCTAAACAGATAAATGAATGGGCAGGGAGCGAATGATTACAGATCCTTAGAAAATAGGCAACAGGTTTACATCGAGGATCTAAATCGGCGCAAGCTTTGACGGTCAAAAGGGCCTGCTCCTCTGCTGCAAGTTTCTTTGTCCTTTTTTCTTCTTTTATCAACGAAATTCTGCATGTCAAAAGGAATTGTTGGCACGTTTGCATTGAACACTGAGAGCTAGCAGACGAGGTGCAGGAGGTAATCTGGAAACTGAATAGTTATTATGATGAAGTGTAAGAGTAGACAAGTCTTACAGCAACTGGTGAAGGTGCTGGTGAGACCTCATCTGGAGTACTCAGACGTTTTGTCACCTTAGTTGAGGGAATACATTATTTCATCGCAGGCAGTTCGGATGAGTTTCATCAGGAAGATCTCCGGTCTGTAGATATTATCTGAGAACCTTTCGGGACTTCAGCACTGGAGTTGAGAAGAATATGATGTATTATCCTTGTAACATATAGGAATCTTAAGGGTGTTGGCAGTTAAGTGCTGAGAGGATCTTATCACTCATGGCACAGCCAAAGGCAAGATGACATTTTTTCAGAATTAAACGGGACAACGTACGACTTTAATGAGGAGATATTTCTTCTCTTCGACGATTTGGAGTCATTGGCACTCGTTTCCATAGAGGGGCTGGGGACAGAACTGTAATGTTTATTTAAGGCTCCAATAGATAGATTCTTGATCAGTACAAGAAATGCAGTTGCGTGAAATTGGCAGGAAGGTGAACATGTGTAATGTTGGATCAGCCAAGATCCATTGAATGGCAGAACAGGCGTGAGTGGCCTTGTCCAAAAAATGAAACAACCCCATCTTCCTATTTCTTAAGGAAATCTAAATAAAGCATGGAATTTGCACAGATCAACCTGTATTGATCGAGGTCCTGCAAGTTACAACAACAAGCCAGAACTATCAAAGACCTTCTTGTCACTTATTCTAAAATTGGGAACACTTTCACATAGATCAATCAAACATCAGTTGGACATATTCATACAAACAGCTTATCCAGTCAATGTCACTGGCCCCACAATTTCTGCCTGGGCAGTTTCTGAGCGACAGACAGACAACTGTCAGAACCTGGCACATCGGTATACGGAAGAAAGGCAGTTTCCTCAGGAACCTGAAAATTTGATCCCTGGCCTCAACAAAACTCGCATGGAACATTACTCTGCCTAATATAAATTGGTGTACATTTATGTTAAGAGCCACAATATATTCTGGGTATGGGACTTCAATCTCCATCAATAAGAAGAATCCCTTCGAACACCAGCATGGTGTTAGCCAAATTATTCTTCTGCGGTATCATAAATCAAAGAACTGTGGATGCTTGAGGTCTGAAACTAACAAAAACAAAAAATGCCCGATAAACGCAACAGATCAGGTTGAAACAATCAAAACAGAGATTGCTATAAATGTGAAACAAGTGGAAGTTGCTGCAATTATGAAACAAACAGAAACCGCACTTGATGGAGATCAGAAATGAACAGAAACATAATAGATTTGCAGAGATCTGAAACATGCAGAAACAGAAGTTGTCGATAATATGAAGCAAAAGCAACCAGAAATAGTTGTAATTCTGAAACAAATCAAAACAAAAAATTGATGGAGATCAGATCAAGCATTAAGATGGTGTTAAGTCTACTGGTATATCTGCGGTGCTGCAATGGGTGAAGGTGAGGGAGTCCATGAGGGGTACATTTATTGGAAGATGGTATTACCAGCAGCTATTAGATGAATTCATCCATGACAGTAACTGGAGAACTGGGAAATGTGCATTCCCTTTCGAAACAACAAATCATCTTGACTTTGAGGATATATACCACTGTGTTATGAAAGAATATTGTTTTGCTCAGTTGGGCAGACTGTAAGCAGCTGCAAAAATTCAGAACTGTCTATCTGTAATCTGCTGTGGGCATAGAGCATCAGTTGAATGACATTCGCATTCAGCCTGCACCGTCACCACTTTGGACTCTTGCGTTCGTGACACTACCTCTGAACAGTGGGAGAATGGAGTATTTAAGCACAGGAACAAGGACGTCGTCCCTGGTGCGGCCACGCCTGGAGTATTGTGCACAGTTCCAGTTTTCATGAGCGAAGAAGTATATTCTGGAAATGGAGGATGTGCTGTGAACATTTACCAGATTAATTACTGGAATGGTCGTACTGTGGCATGAGAAGCGCTCGAGTCTGTTAAGAGTATTCAATGCAGTTGAAAAGAATGAGGGGGAATCTAATATAAACGTAGAATATTCTAACAGGACTCGACAGAGTAGGCACAAGAAGGATGCCAGGGGATTCCGAAAAATAAGTCAGAGTTAACAAAGTCACGGTGAATAATTCAGGATGGAGATGAAGATCAATCGTTTCACCCAGTGAGGATTGACCCTGTCGAATATCTGCCTCTGAAAGAAATCGAAGTCTGATTTAAAAAGTGAGACATACATAATTCTTCAAGCTGCAAGGTTGCAAGATTATGGCATATATGCACGTGCAGGTTCCTGAGTTGGATGGTCAGCAATGATCATAATGAATGGTTGATTAAGTTTGACTGGAGGAATGACTTACTCCTGCTCCCAGCTTCATTCTTTCCTTGGATCAGATTAAGACTTTGCATTCTCAACACATCCAGTTGTGAATGGTAGTGGACTAATAACCTGCCATTCGGAACAATATCCTAAAGTATATTTTCCTGAAAACCGAGGGAGCCCACAACATTCGTGCAAAAGACAGCAGAAATATCTACGTGAATCTACTGCTGGCTGTTGGGAGCGTATTCGATCCTGCCTCCTCATAAGGGATGCAGTATCATAGAGACCAAAAGCAACAAATTCAGAAACATCCAAGTGTTAACCATATAAAATAGAACAGTACCACACAATACAAGATCTATGGCCAAAAATGTTGTGCCAAGATTCATCTTAATTTAAGATCAACAAAACCTGCACATCCCTCAATTTACTACCGTCCATGTGCTTGTCTGGCATTGGTTTAAGTGTCCCCAATGTCTCTGACCTGTTACCACTGCTAGATGTGCATTCCACGCACTCATCTCTCTCTGCGTCAAAACCTACTTCTGACATCTTCCCTACAATTTCATCGAATCACCTTAAAAGTATGACCTCTCGTGACAGCCATTTCTGCTCTGTGGAAAGGTCTCCGGAGAACTACTTTATAGAGTCATTATCTTGTATGCCTCTTTGTAATCAACTCTGCTTCTTATTTTTTCCAGTGTAAAAAGTCCTATATCACACAACATCTCTTCAAAAGATTTGTCCCCCAATTCAGGAAGCAGGCTGGCAAATCTCCTCTGCAGCCCATCTCAAGCATCCACATCTGCTCTATAATGAGGCGACCAGAACTGGGCACAATATATAAGAGTGATATAACCAGGGTCTCGTTAAGCTGCAGCAAAACCTTATGGCTCTTAAATTCAATCCCCCTGGTAATGAAAGCCAAAATACTATATGCCTTCTTAACAACCTATCCACTTTTATGGCAACTTTGAGTAATCTATGTATGTGGATCTCAAGATGCTGCTGTTTTCTTTCACACTTTTAGGAATCCTGTCTTTATGACGTTATCACCATTCGAATTAGACCTTCAAAAGTGAGTAATTTCTCATTTATCCAGGTTGAAAATCTTTTTGCCACTTCTCAGATAAGCTCTGCATCATGTCAATGTCTTGTCAGCCATCGAAATTGTCTACAACACCTTTATGTCATCGGAAGAGCTACTACCCCACTATTCCACTTCATTCAATTCATTCATAAAACTACAAAGAACAGAGCTCCAAGTACAGATCCCTGTGTGACACCACCAATCACAGATCTCCAAGTGGAAGAAGCGCTGCCCTCTTTCAGCCAGCTAATTCTATACACAGGCAGCCAAATTTTCCTGTACCCTATACCACCTAACTTTCTGAATGAGCCAACCTTGGAGAACTTTATCAAATGCTTTATTGAAGTCCATATTCAGTACATCTACTGCTCGACCTTCATCAGCTTGTATCATCACATCCTCAAAGTACCCAGTCAGATTTATGAGGCATGACCTGCCCCTAACAAAGCCATGCTGACTCTCTTTAATCAAAATAAAATATCACTTTTTCCAAATCGTTATAAATCTTTTTTTCTCAGAATCCTTTCCAAGACTTTGCTTACCACACATGTAAGACTGACTGGCCTGCAATTCCCATGAATTTCCCTATTCCTTTCCTTAAACAGAGGTACAATATTCGGCTCCCTGCAATCAACCCATACACATTGAGGACGCAAGGAACATGGCCAGAGGCGTAATATTCTCACTCCTCACTTCCCATAATATCCTTGGATATATTTGGTTCTGTCTTGGGGGCTTATCTATCTTGATGTGTCCCAGAAATTCCAGCACATCCACTTTCTTAATGTTAATCTGTTAAAGTCTATTAAAATGGTCCACATTGTTCTATCAAACGGTATCACCCTCCAGCAAAATAAAACTCATGTGGAAACTTGCCTAAGTCTTCAGACTGACGTATAGAACACCTTTTCCACTATACTTCCCGCCACGCCTTTTTCTATGTTCCCCTCCTCACTTTCCTCAGTACATTTTAGTTCTTTCCACGCTACGCTGCAATCCAGTAAAATTGTGCCAGACCCTTGGTTCCTCAACCTTAAGTAAGCTTCCTTCTTTTGACGAGAAGCTCCTCTTCTCTTGTCATCCAATGCTCCTTCTCCTTAATATTCCTTGACTGCCTCAGTGAGAAAAGGTTATCCAACATTCCCAAGAAGTGCTCCTTCAGCAGCGTCTACATTTCTGTTTGGCCTTTCCCGTAGAACAGTTGCTCCAAATTTCTACTCCAAAGCTCCTGTTTAATAGTAGCATAACTGACGTTCCCCAGTAAAATACTTTTCCATATTGCCTGTTCCTCTCCGTCTCCATGGCTATAGTAAATGTGAGGCAGTTGTGGTCACTGCCACCGAAATGGTCTCCCACCAAGAGATCGGAGACCTAAACTGCCTTGTCGATGAGCACTAAATCCATTATTGACTCCCGCACAGTCGGCCAAACTGCATATGGAGTCAGGAATCATTCAATCATTCATGACACAATACATTATCGGCTCCAACTAAACAATCTGCATGAGGTAGGTTTCAATCAATATTGGGGAAGTTGAAGTTACCCATAACAACAACTCATTTACATCTGCACATTCTCAAGATTTGCTGGCCACTCTATGATTCCATCTCTCAGCTCATATTGGGAGAATTAAAAGAAAACTCCCAATAAAATGACTACTCCCAGGAGGTCCAATACCATCACAGAACACACCGGATGGCCTCCATCTTTGAAGACCACAATTTTGCCTCCCTCGTGATCGATGACGCACTACCGTGCATATCATCAAGTTTCCGTACCTCTGCCTTCGAACCACAACAAGAACAGATAACCCCAGTAATCACCTTTCACGCCACCAACGTCCGAATACATGGCATTATCCACTGCCACCTACAAACAAGCCCCCCCCCCCCCCAACCAGAGATGCATCCCCCCACCCCTATCCGCGTTCTGTAAAATCCATTGCAGCCGTCAATCCCTTGCTATGTCCACTTGCCCCACTAACCTGCACACCCCTCTGGACACCTTTCCATGCCACCACACGAATTGCAAAACCTACGCACACATCTGCCCCCTTACATCTATTTAAAGTCACAACGGTGCCGACCACATCCGTTCGACACTGTATCTATTGTTGACGATGTGGTCTCCTCTACATTGGGGAGGCAGGACAGCTATTTGCAAATCACTTCAGATCACATCTCTGGGACTCACGCATGGAACAACCTCACCCTTTCCACCAAGGACATATAGGTCCTGGGCCTCCATCACCTCCAAAAACATACCGCCCATCACTTTGAGGAAGAAAGCCTCATCTCCGCCTTGGCGCTCTACAACCAAACGGGATTAGTGTGCATTTCATCAGTTTCCTCACTTCTCCTCTTCCCTACTTTTCCCAGAATCACGCTTCCAATTCCCCCTCACCTTCTGACCTGTCCTACCTGTCATCTTCCTTCTCACCTATCTGCTCCACCTTTCTCGCTGATCTCACATCTTTACCCTTAACTTCATCCAACTATCATTTTTTCAGGGACCTTCCCTCTAGCCCCACTCCCTTCCACATATCTCTTAGTGTCCTTGGGTCACCCCCTCATTCTCGATGAAGGGTGTATGCTCGAAGCGTCGATACTCCTGGTCTTCGAATGTTGAATTGTGTTTTTTCAGCAACACACTGTTCGACAAACTACACACAGTCAGGCAAGGCTGGTATTGAACCAACCTCTCTGGCACTGTGACGCAACTATGCTAACCACTGATTCACTGTGCAATCCTTTTACTGAAATAGCAATGAGAAAGGAATAACCGCGGCGGTGACAGCGTTTACTTCTGCAATGCAACTGATCTATAAGCTTCACCACTGCCTTGAACCAAACTTGGCGAAAAACAGCAGAAATTCACAGGCTGTCTGGCATCAACCTTATAGTAAAAACTCAAGGCTTCCACACTGCTGGATAAAAGGCAAGGTCTCGGAAAGTTGCCTTTTCAAATTTACTCGTGGGACGCAGGTGTAACTGTCTGGGCACAGCATTTATTGCCTGTCCCAATTTCTCCAGTAAAGCAGGTGCTGGTGATCTATATTGTTGAAAATCTGCATTTCATCTTCTGTCGGAAGACCCGCAGTGTGGATGGGGCGTGAATTCCAAGATTTTGCCCAAGTGACACTGCAGGAATGGTGATATATTTCCAAGTCAAAATGGTGAGCAGCTTAGGGGAGAATTCGTAGGGGTGGTACGTTCATGTATCTGCTTCCCTTGTTCTTCGAGGTGGAAGTGGACATGAGTTGGCTGTTGAATGAGTCTAGATCAAACTATTGATTATGTTGATAGCACCTTGATGCTGTTTATTAATACAACCTGTAAAGTAATGAAATACTGTCAGATAGCAATTCATCAACAGGATTGGCAATAATCAATACTGTTTTTCTTGTTGAAAACATCATATCCATCACTACCTTATATTTCATTGTTGTAATGCTGTATTTTCTGCGAGTGGCCTTACGTTATTTTTAAAAAAATATCTAAGGATGTCGTTGAGTTATAAAGTCAGGGAGAGCTGCAGCAGAGTAAAAGACCATTCAGCACATCGAGTCAGGGCCAGCTGAAAAGCAATCGAATACTATTTTCTCGCAGTTCCAGTCTTGCAGCTTATCGCATTTCAAATGTATATCTGGCATTGCAGAAGTGTATCGAGTATCAAATGTCTCAATCCGGATATGATTGACATCAAATTCAAAGCTGAAGACGCATTGTGTTTTTTTTACTAACTTCAGTTAGTGACTTCAACTAACAGCCATTATCAAGAGTTCAACGGGGTCTCTGGGAAACTTCCCAATGCTTTATGCAGTCTTCATTTAAAGGAGTAAACACAAGTTTCTCAGCCAAGTTTTTTGCCTCAGGACACGTGACTAGTTCATGCATGTATCACCTTGCCGCACGCTCTCCTATCATTATTCACCCTTTCAGTGTCTTGTCACAGATTGTGATTGTGCAGTACTTTAAACAGAACGTGCGTGACAGAGAAGCAGAAGTATCTCCTCCGTTCAGCAATGGAATTTTCACTCATCTTTCAGATACAACGTATTTACTATCAGTTTCTAGCTTGTCTTTGAAGTTTTTGGTAAGACATCACATCCGTTTTTAATGAAGTAAAGCTGCGGGGAAAGTGCTTCTGTGTATGACAATAATTTTCTGACGAATTTGCTTTATACAGCTACTCGTAATGTCTTGTGCCTAAGTACAGTATGCTTTATTTTTTTTTCATAGAAGTGCCTCAAATTTCTTCTTCTGGAGAGTTAAAATGTGGCTTTCTTGAAACAATTTCAATGTTGGTTGTAACCTGTATTCAGCTTCAATCTGACAGTGGAGAAAAATTACATTAGCATGTTGTGGAGGTACGCATAACCAGCTCAGACAGTGAATTCCCGACACGCAACACCCTCTGCATATGGAAGCTTTTCCTCATGTCCTCTCTGATAAGTCTGCCACTTAACCTGAATCTTTAACCTTTGGCTGTTGAAATCTTTGCGAAGGGAACCAAGTTCTTCCTTTCCACTCTGACTCTATCTCACACAATTTTTTATACCTCATCCACCAGCCTTTTCTGTTTGATGGAAATCAAAACCAGCATCTGTAATTTGTCCCCGTAGCTGCAATTTTCCATCCCAGGCAACATGCTGGCAGGTTATATTTGCACTCTCTCCATAACCATGCATTCATCCTGCAATGTGGTGATCAGAACTGCACAGAATACTCCAGCTGCAACCCCGGCAATTGTGGCCAATCATGTAATGTTTCAACCTCCTCTGCTTGAATGCAATTTTTATTCAGAATTAAACTTTACAGTCCAAGCAATAACCTGGCAAATCACGTTTGCACCGTCACCAAATCAATCACATCCTTCTTCTGATTTGGATTACAGAACTGCACACCATGCTTCAGCTGTGGTCCAACTAACGTTTGACAAGGTTCCAGCTTTAGCTCCGTGCTCTCAAACTCTATCTCTCGGCTCATAGAGATCGTATTCCATATCCGTCCGTTTCAAAATAGATGGAGTCCCTCAGGTGAATCGGTCTATTGGAAGACGGTATGCAATGAGTGCTTTAAAAGTCTGAGAATTAACTGAAAGAGCAAATACAATTGCTTCAACAATGGCAAATTAACACTTCTGACATCTTGGCAGCCAGGTACAGTATAAGTGAACAGAAGTGAAATTCACTTTTGAAATGCATTTTGATAGTGTTTATATAAGAAGAGTTTAATGGTGTTTTCGTCAAATCTAGTGTACAACCATATTAATTGATTATATTTAGTGCTGCATTCTGGTTCCAACACAAATCACAGCAAAAAAAAACAGTGAATACAATGTCGAGTCTAAAGTTGAATAGATGGGTTCAACTAATTTATGATCATTGGCTTGGTCAGTATTTATTTCCCATCCCTAGTTGCCTCTATGAGAAGGTTGTGGTAAGCTACCTCTTTAAACTACTGCAGTCCATGTGCTATAGATACGCAACATTGTATTTTAGGTAGAACATACAGCACAGAATAGGCCCTTCGGCCCACGATGTTGTGCCGAACATTTGTCCTACCTTAAGCACCCATCCAATTGCCAAGGTTCCAGCTTTAGCTCCGTGCTCTCAAACTCTGTCATCAAAATTCTGACTCTACCACTCCCACAGGCAGCGCATTCCATGCCCCCACCACTCTCTGGGTAAAGAACCCACTCCTGACATCTCCCCTATACCTTCCACCCTTCACCTTAAATTTATGTCCCCTTGTAACGCTCTGTTGTACTCGGGGGAAAAGTTTCTGACTGTCTACTCTATCTATTTCTCTGACCATCTTATAAACCTCTATCAAGTCACCCCTCATCCTTCGCCGTTCCAACGAGAAAAGGCCTAGCACTCTCAACCTATCCTCGTACGACCTATTCTCCATTCCAGGCAACATCCTGGTAAATCTTCTCTGCACCCTCTCCAAAGCTTCCACATCTTTCCGAAAGTGAGGCGACCAGAACTGCACACAGTACACAAAATGTGGCCTGACCAAAGTCCTGTACAGTTGCAACATCACATCACGACTCTTGAATTCAATCCCTCTGCTAATGAACACTAATACACCATAGGCCTTCTTACAAGATCTATCCACCTGAGTGGCAACTTTCAAAAATCTATGAACATAGACCCCAAGATCCCTCTGCTCCTCCACCTCACTAAGAACCCTACCGTTAACCCTGTATTCCACATTCTTATTGTGTTAAGTATCTGGTCAGTGTTTCTTTGTTAAACTAATTCTATCAGGTTGACTGGGGAGTTAGCATAGTTCATTAAATCATTAACATTTGTATTGACCCTAGGATAATTATAAAAAAGGAAGGCTTGGGTTTGGTATCGAAGTCCTGAACTGTGAAAAGGCTACTTTTACTATAATAACCAGGGTCCTGACTTTCCGCGTAAGCCTACCATGGGGAACCTTATCAAATGCCTTACTAAAATCCATGTATACTACATCCACTGCTCTACCCTCATCCACATGCTTGGTCACCTCCTCAAAGAATTCAATAAGACTTGTAAGGCAAGACCTACCCTTCACAAATCCGTGCTGGCTGTCCCTAATCAAGCAGTGTCTTTCCAGATACTCATAAATCCTATCCCTCAGTACCCTTTCCATTACTTTGCCTCCCACCGAAGTTAGACTAACTGGCCTGTAATTCCCGGGGTTATCCCTATTCCCTTTTTTGAACAGGGGCACAACATTCGCCACTCTCCAGTCCCCTGGTACCACCCCCGTTGACAGTGAATTTTGGAAGGTAATGTCAGGAATTTGACTCGGGAACACTGACAGAATGGATGTTATATGTCTAAGTCAGAGTGGCGAGTGGCTTAGACTGGCAGAGTTTGATTTTCCTATGCATCTGCTGCCCTTTGGTTTATGGGCAGCACGCTGGCACCGTGTTTACCACTCCTGCCTCACAGCGCCAGAGACCCAGGTTCAATTCCCGCGTCAGGTGACTCTCCGTGTGGAGGTTGCACATTCTCCCCGTGTCTGCGTGGGCTTCCTCCAGGTGCTCCGGTTTCCTCCCACAATCCAAAGAACGTGCAGGTTAGATGAATTAGTCATGCTAAATTGCCCGTAGTATTAGGTGTAGGGGAATGGGTTTGGGTGGTTTGCACTTCGGCGGGTCGGTGTGGACTTGTTGGGCCGAAGAGCCTGTTTCCACACACTGTAAGTAATCTAAATCTAAGATGGTGACTGAGGATCATTGATGAATTTCTGCGATACATCTTGTTGATGGTAATACAGCTGGTACAGACACTTGGTTATTGGTCTTTGAGATTCCATCGAATGCCAAGTGTCAATGCTTATATTCTGCCTTATTGGTGATGATTATTGACTCTGCTGGCTCTTATATTTCTTGTTTCTGCATGTTATACTACAATTAATGACTTTATTTAGCTGAGATAAATGCTGCAGATTTAATTGAGGACTTCCTTTAGTATTTTATGTTAATCCTAGTTTCTTCTTTCATTGTACTCAGTGGTCTGCTGCATAAATTTTATCGGTTCCCAACTTATCTTACTCTGAATTACGTCCACCCCCGACACTTTATTGTTATTCTCTCACTGCTGATCCCCTGTAAAAGCTCACACTCAATCTGACTCTGTCGAATTTGCTCAAAATGTGTCTTTATCTGTTCTCCTTTCATGAAAATCCCAATGGATTCATTGAAGGTGACATAAAATCTTCATGCTTCTTATCTGTAACTTATTTCATCTGATCATCTTCAAGCCACTGGTTTAATATTAAAAATAGACTTACCCCTGAAGAATATTTAACCAGAAATCCCTTAACTGTGGAAAGTGTTGTTTCTCTAAGAACTTGAAAAGAATATCTAACACACGCCTGTTCATTTATTTATTAGAGTCCCTTCACAATATAATAGAAATGATAATAATTCTATATATTTCTGCCTGAAATTTACAATTTCACCTCTGATATTGTTGAAATGCCGAGTTGACTCCAAAGTTTATTCGATAATGAAACACTTCTCTGTTTCTCGTTTTCTAGTTAATATAGTTGCTTTCGTCATCCTGTTCTGAGGCGGGTGCAGTCTCTCCAAGTGTATCACTCGATATCTTTTGGGCATGGCAGAAGCTGGTCTTCCGGTCGTCATCTCTGAACAAATGTTAAAGTGGTTTGGTCAAATTTATTTCGTGGATTCATTCCTCTCCTATACTCCCGTGTGCAGTCTCATCGCTGTCACGATTCTGCAGCTATTGAAATCTCTGTTTGGTTGACAGTTGCATTCGCTTTTGATCGTTTTGTGGCGATCTGTTGTGAGCAGTTAAAAGAAAAGCATTGGACAGAGAAAACTGCAAATCTGGTTCTTGGGGAAATAAGTGCATTGGGATACTTTGATAGTGTCCCGTGGTATTTCAGGTTTGAACCCGAGTCTGTAATTAATGATGTCCCTTGGTATTGTGTTACGAAAAAGAGCTTCTCTGCTTCTACTGGGTGGACAGCGTTTGTCCTCTTCTATGTCATTTTGACGTCATGCCTCCCATTCTTTCTAATTTTGTTTCTCAATATCCTGACCGTCAGACGAATACTGGCATCCAGTCGAATCCGCAGGAGAATCCAAGGTTTCCAAAATGGGACGCACCAAAGGTACCCAGCGGTAAAGAATCGCAGGAAATCCGTCATTCTACTCTTCAGCATATCTGGCAGTTTTTGTTGTTATGGGTGACTCAGGTGGTATTTCACAACTACCAGCGAATTACGATGCAGTATTCTTACTCAGTCACAGTTTCTCTTTCTTTCACAGAAACTGCTGCAAATATGCTACAACTTCTCAGTTCATCCACAAATACATGCATTTATGTCATTACCCCGAGAAAA
>NC_057758.1:876742-901358 GCF_004010195.1 Chiloscyllium plagiosum
TTAAAAGTCTGAGAATTAGCTGAAAGAGCAAATACAATTGCTTCAACAATGGCAAATTAACACTTCTGACATCTTGGGAGCCAGGTACAGTATAACTTAACAGAAGTGAAATTCACTTTTGAAATGCATTTTGATAGTGTTTATATAATAAGAGTTTAATGGTGTTTTCGTCAAATCTAGTGTACAACCATATTAATTGATTATATTTAGTGCTGCATTCTGGTTCCAACATAAATCACAGCAAAAAAAAAAAAACGGTGAATACAATGTAGAGTCTAAAGCTGAATAGATGGCTTCAACTAATTTATGATCATTGGCTGGGTCAGTATTTATTTCCCGTCACTAGTTGCCTCAATGAGAAGATTATGGTAAGCTCCCTCTTTAAACTACTGCAGTCCATGTGCTATAGATACACAACATTGTATTTTAGATAGAACATAGAACAATACAGCACAGAACAGGCCCTTCGGCCAACGATGTTGTGCCGAAAATTTGTCCTAGCTTAAGCACCCATCCAATTGCCGCTTAAAGGTCACCAAAGATTCTGACTCTACCACTCCCACAGGCAGCGCATTCCATGCCACCACCAGTCTCTGTGTGAAGAACCCACCCCTGACATCTCCCCTATACCTTCCACCCTTCACCTTAAATGTATGTCCCCTTGTAACGCTCTGTTGTACTGACTGTCTACTCTATCTATTTCTCTGATCATCTTATAAACCTCTATCAAGTCACCCCTCATCCTTCGCCGTTCCAACGAGAAAAGGCCTAGCACTCTCAACCTATCCTCGTATGATCTAGTCTCCATTCCAGGCAACATCCTGGTAAATCTTCTCTGCACCCTCTCCAAAGCTTCCACATCTTTCCTAAAGTGAGGCGACCAGAACTGCACACAGTACTCCAAATGTGGCCAAACCAAAGTCCTGTACAGTTGCAACATTACTTCACGACTCTTGAATTCAATCCCTCTGCTAATGAACGCTAATACACCATAGGCCTTCTTACAAGCTCTATCCACCTGAGGGGAAACTTTCAAAGATCCATGAACCTAGACCCCAAGATCCCTCTGTTCCTCCACCTCACTAAGAACCCTACCGTTAAGCCTGTATTCCGCATTCTTATTAGTCTTTCCAAAATGGACAACCTCACACTTGACAGGATTGAATTCCATCTGCCACTCCTCAGCCCAGCTCTGCATCATATCAAGTCCCTTTGCAGCCGACAACAGCCTTCCTCACTATCCACAACTCCACCAATCTTCGTATCATCTGCAAATTTACTGACCCACCCTTCGACTCCCTCTTCCAAGTCATTAATAAAAATTACAAACAGCAGAGGACCCAGAACTGATCCCTGCGGAACTCCACTTGTAACTGGGCTCCAGGCGGAATATTTGCCATCTACCACTACTCTTTGACTTCGAGCGGTTAGCCAGTTCTCTATCCAACTGGCCAAATTTCCCACGATCCCATGTCTCCTGACTTTCCGCATAAGCCTTTTCCATTACTTTGCCTACCACCGAAGTAAGACTAACTGGCCTGTAATTCCCGGGGTTATCCCTATTCCCTTTTTTGAACAGGGGCACAACATTCGCCACTCTCCAGTCCCCTGGTACCACCCCCGTTGACAGTGAATTTTGGAAGGTAATGTCAGGAATTTGACTCGGGAACACTGACAGAATGGATGTTATATGTCTAAGTCAGAGTGGCGAGTGGCTTAGACCGGCAGAGTTTGATTTTCCTATGCATCTGCTGACCTTTGGTTTATGGGCAGCACGGTGGCACCGTGGTTACCACTGCTGCCTCACAGCGCCAGAGACCCGGGTTCAATTCCCGCCTCAGGTGAATCTCCGTGTGGAGGTTGCACATTCTCCCCGTGTCTGCGTGGGCTTCCTCCAGGTGCTCCGGTTTCCTCCCACAATCCAAAGAAAATGCAGGTTAGATGAATTAGTCATGCTAAATTGCCCGTATTATTAGGTGTAGGGGAATGGGTTTGTGTGGTTTGCACTTCGGCGGGTCGGTGTGGACTTGTTGGGCCGAAGAGCCTGTTTCCACACTGTAAGTAATCTAAATCTAAAAATGGTGACTGAGGATCATTGATGAATTTCTGCGATACATCTTGTTGATGGTGTCAATGCTTATATTCTGCCTTATTGGTGATGATTATTGACTCTGCCGGCTCTTATATTTCTTGTTTTTGCATGTTATACTACAATTAATGACTTTATTTAGCTGAGATAAATGCTGCAGATAAAATTTTAGTATTTTATGTTAATCCTAGTTTCCTCTTTCATTGTACTCAATGGTCTGCTGCATAAATTTTATCGGTTCCCAACTTTTCTTACTCTGAATTACGTCCAGCCCCGACACTTTATTGTTATTCTCTCACTCCTGATCCCCTGTAAAAGCTCACACTCAATCTGACTCTTTCGAATGTGCTCAAAATGATTCTTTATCTGTTCTCCTTTCATGAAAATCCCAATGGATTCATTGAAGGTGAAATAAAATCTTCATGTTTCTTATCTGTAACTTATTTCATCTGATCATCTTCAAGCCACTGGTTTAATATTAAAACGAGACTTACCCCTGAAGAATATTTAACCATAAATCCCTTAACTGTGGAAAGTGTTGTTTCTCTAAGAACTTGAAAAGAATATCTAACACATGCCTGTTCATTTATTTATTAGAGTTCCTTCACAATATAATAGACATGATAATAATTCTGTATATTTTCTGCCTGAAATTTACAATTTCACCTCTGATATTGTTGAAATGCCGAGGTGACTCCAAAGTTTATTCGATAATGAAACTCTTCTCTGTTTCTCGTTTTCTAGTTAATATAGTTGCTTTCGTCATCCTGTTCTGAGGCGGGTGCAGTCTCTCCAAGTGTATCACTCGATATCTTTTGGGCATGGCAGAAGCTGACCTTCCGGTCGTCATCTCTGAACAAATTTTAAAGTGGTTTGGTCAAATTTATTTCGTGGATTCATTCCTCTCCTATACTCCCGTGTGCAGTCTCATCGCTGTCACGATTCTGCAGCTACTGAAATCTCTGTTTGGTTCACAGTTGCATTCGCTTTTGATCGTTTTGTGGCGATCTGTTGTGAGCAGTTAAAAGAAATGCATTGTACAGAGAAAACTGCAACTCTGGTTCTGGGGGAAATAAGTGCATTGGGATACTTTGATAGTGTCCCGTGGTATTTCAGGTTTGAACCCGAGTCTGTAATTAATGATGTCCCTTGGTATTGTGTTACGAAAAAGAGCTTCTATGCTTCTACTGGGTGGACAGCGTTTGTCCTCTTCTATGTCATTTTGACGTCATGCCTCCCACTCTTTCTGATTTTGTTTCTCAATATCCTGACCGTCAATATCCTGCCTGGCATCCAGTCGAATCCGCAGGAGAATCCGAGATTTCCAAAATGGGACGCACCAAAAGTACCCAGCGGTAAAGAATCGAAGGAAATCCGTCATTCTACTCTTCAGCATATCTGGCAGTTTTTGTTGTTATGGGTGACTCAGGTGGTATTTCACAACTACCAGCGAATTACGATGCAGTATTCTTACTCAGTCACAGTTTCTCTTTCTTTCACAGAAACTGCTGCAAATATGCTGCAACTTCTCAGTTAATCCACAAATACATGCATTTATGTCATAACACAGAGAAAATTTAGAGAGGAGCTGAAAAATGCAAATAAGTATCAACTTGCAATTATTGTGAAATTAATTAAATAATTGAATGAAAAGACCATTTTCAAGCAAAATTTTATCCATACTCTTCCGAAATTCTGTACATTACAATCGATTTCCTTTCGCCTTCCTGCAATACTTCAAAGGGCAATCATTTTAGATTGGTAATGCAGGACTCAGTACTGATTATAACCTCGACGTTTCATTAAAACATGGTAGACTCGGATATTAAAGCGATTTGTTGATAAATGTCTTCAATTGAAACTAAAGGCATTCTGTGCACGTCAGACGAAAAGCCTCTCAAAGGTACACTACACTTCAGTTTCGGCTCGATACCACATTATTGGTAATATGGACAAACAACAAAACATGATCGCAGCTGTGACTCTGCTTCTGATTCAAGTTGTTAAGCATAAAATGTCAAGGTTGATTTTCAGAAACAAGACAAAGAGTAAATACACAGAGTTAGAGATAGCACGCATATCAACAGGAATGTACACACGCACAGGGACAAACTCACACAAAGGCATAGACCCCAAAACATAAATATACTCACAGGCACAAAAAAACCATCACACTCTCTCACTTCCTCTCGCACACAAAAATACAGGCACACCAATGTGGCCAAAGACTTCTTCCTCCCTCAGTATCTGTCTCGTACACATACAAACAAACCCAATCACACAGACACACACACAACGTTCGAGTTGAAATCAGGCAATAAAGAGTTATGAAGAGAAAGACAGAAACAAAAATACGTCAGACAAATTTGACATATAAATCTCAAATGTGAACAAAAGGATAAGGGGGAGAGGGATATATAGGAAGAAACAGGGACTGAATTTTAAAAATGGAAGAAAATAAACTGGAGGAAAGCACGACAATGAATACCAGGACGTGCTGAAATTTTAAAAAATTAATCAATGGAGGAGTCACAGACAGTTGTAAAGATTGCATCCTTTCTGTGTTCAGTATCTTTTTCATTTGTTGTAGATGGAATTAGGAAAATAACTGTTTAACTTTAAAAAACAGAAGCACAAGTTCTCTTGCACGTTTCTAGGCAAGTTACGTGGAATCATTGTGACACTGTATACACTACTGTTTAATACAGCAGTGACAGCACGGCATTACAGGCAAGCTACAGTCATTGGATAGCTCCACATCAGGTAGTCGAACAATTGGTGAACGAGTGGCTAGTCATATCTGAAGACCTTGGACACCCCAAAAGGCAGAAGGTTCCCTTTCTCTGCAGTTTACGAAAGAACTGAAGACTGTAGTAAGCTAAATTATTTTCGGTCACCAGCTTCAGTACGCTGTGACCTCTAACCAATGAAATATTGACTTTGCACGGGGATGCTGAAGTACTTGACTCGGTGGAAAGCGTTACAAAACATTCCCCCTCTCCAAACACTCATTTTTCTTGGCTGTACGTGTAAATTGTGATGATGGTGGGGTATGGTCTTATTAAGGGAATTAGTATTTTACCTGGCAGAGGTGAACGCCAAGGTTCACACTATAGCTTGCAGCGTGAATCTCGTTGTGATATATTTTTAAAGAAAAGTATTTTTTGTTTCAGAACAAACTTGATTCATGCTTATTGTCAACGTGGATTGAAAAGAGAAGGCATTTTGAATTTTTTTTTGTCAAAATATTAAATTTTGTAACGCCTCCCGGGAGAACGGGCATTCATTTAAAGCGAACTACCGCTGCACTTTCACTCATTGCAGAGAATGGAAGGCACATTACTAAATATTGATCCAAGCTGGTAAAGAAACAAAGACACAGGTCCAGTTAAGATGGCACGTGGCTCAGAGGGACCCCTCTTTTGCTTTCTTCGCATGTTGGCCTTGCGCTTCTGAGATACAGCAGCATGAGTTTGGAAGGTGCAGACCGATTGGCCTTGGCAACTGATTACGATGCATGTTCTGGACATTCCACATGATGATTCAGTGGGGATTTCCTTTCCTACCGTTTGACCTGATGATCTGACCCTTCAGAGGATCCGGAAGTGGTGTGCTGTTCTTGAAGGGGATCGTTTGCTGCCTCATCAGCTGAGTTCGCAATTACAATTTTAAAAGAGACGTTCACCAAGCGAAACCGGGAAATCTTGGTCATTGGCCGCAAGCTGTGAATCAGCAAGAACGTCAGTAACAAAATCAGTCACCGGACAATGAAGTCCCAACTTTCGCACAAACCTCCTTATATTAAAAAAGGGGGGTTTTAAGGTGCGTGAATGAAATTTGACATTTAACTCAATTTCTGGTCATGTTTTCGATGCTCTTAATCCATGCCACTGTAAGAATGTCAAGATCTGATTGGTCTACAATGCAATTACAATACTCTATCAAGAATCAACCATTCTTATGTACGTCTAGAGTCACATGCAAAGGGAGACAGGGTTTAAAGGGAACGTTTCCTTTCATAACGATTGTGGAACGAACATTGAGAGAGCATTGAGGAAGTGTTGAAAATGTAATGGTACCGAGCAATCCCCGATCACAAGCATTTCACCTGTGGAGCAAGGGTTCAAATCTCACCATGAATGATTTTATTACGAAGTCGAAAGAGTCAGCTTATGCGAAATTTGCCTTTTCTGTGCTGACAGATTGTGACACCACATTTGCCTGTGGCGAACTGACAGGTGCAGAAAGTGCGGTGAACTGATAGTATGTCATCAGTTTGGAGCTGTGTTTTAATGTTAGGACAACTGCATTTGAACTTAACCAATTAATTTAAGTTATGCCAAGGATACCAACACCCAATTGAATTTGAACTTATGAGAACATCGGACCAAGGAAAGGATACAATGTTCAAGATGTGAAAAGGCAGGGCATTTTGAAAATTTGGCAGAGCTAACTGCCCAATAGACCGGAGAGTGCGTCATTTTATAGGGCTTCTAAAAAAATCACAAATCTCTCAGTTGGCATCGGTAATCAAAGATATCTTTTCCATAAAAGTAGTAAAAAGTAAGTAGGCGATGGAAGGAGAAGACAGCAGATTCGGAAGACTGGAAGGAAACAAGAGATTCGGGAGACCAGAATGAAGAGAACATAAGGTACTGTGTGGACGTTGACAGATTCGGTTGATTCAATGTTTGATAATTGTGTCATTGGAGCAAAAGTTTATTGCTTTGGGGTCAGATAGTGATTAATTAAGAAAAAGAAGGGTGCTTGGATTTGTCGAGAGTGTTTGTTTAATGTTTGCTGTTGGCATGTGGAAAATAAATTCGTATTTTCTTCTTTAAACTGTGAAAAGTGGGTGTTTTCTTTAGCTCAATCAGACTTTCAACAAATTATGAAGCACGGTGAGTTATTCTGGGTACTTTAGGTTTTATTAAGAGGAGTTCGACATCTGCATCATAACAATATTAATGGCGACCACATAACTGCGAAAAGTTTCGTTAATTCACTAAGTCTGTTTGGGGCAGAAATGTATAATTGTTGTTTGACCTAATTGTGATTCTAAAAACATAGGATAGCACAGCTACAGGCGATTTGGCCCAAAGTAGCTCTGTTTTCAATGATACTATTCTGATCCAGTCGATGTCACTGAACCCCGAGCATGTTCATGCGTCTATCGAAATGCACCGTCAACGTTGCTAGACTATCTGGTTCAACACTTCATCTGGCAGTGCAATCCAACCACACACAATCTTTTGTGCGAAATCTTGCCTCACAAGCATCTCTCATACTTGTTTTGTGTCACTTCGAACTTCTGTCTCCTTAGCATTTGACATTTTCACTCTGGGAAGAAAAACTCTGCCTGTGCATCCAATCTATGTCTCTCGTCATTTTATATAATTCTGTCAAGTCGCCCCTCAGCCTCCATCTGTCGAGTTAAAACGATCCAAGTTTGTCTAAACTCTCCTTCTAGCTGATTCACTCCAAATCTTGTAAGCCTCTTTTGCACAATCTCCAAACCCCCCCAAACCATTCTATTGTTTGGCAAATGGAACTGCTTGTAATTCTCCAAATGTGCGTGAAATAAAGTTTCATACAAATGCAGCATGAATTCTCTTTGTTTATGTTCAACACCTTGATCAAAGAAAGCAGGCATACCATACGCCCCCTTTACCACCTTATCCGCTCATATTTTTTTCTTTCAGGGAACTGTGGACTTGGACCACAACTTTTTCTGTAGATCAATGTTCCTGAGGGTTCTATGATTTACCGACGACTTTCCACTTGCGTCACAAACAACAGAGGTCGCAACTTTGACTCTTCCTGGGCATCACTGGCCGCAGACCTCCAATCAGAAATGGAAACAGCCCTCCACCAATACCTGTTTAAGCTAATTTTGCATCCACCTGATGAACTCCCAGAAGATCCTCCGTTTCTTAAGCTTCTAGACAACTGCACCAGAGGGACCTTGTCATACGTTTTAGTGAAGTCCATGTAGGCAACATCCTCTGTTCTATCTTCATCAATTATCTTCGTCACTTCTTAAACAATATCAATCAGATTTGTAACAAATCCTCTCATGCATAAGGAATCTATCAGTTTCCATTTTCGAATAACTCCTCACCATACGGATTATCCCTGAGAATTACCCGACCACTGATATAAGGCGAGCCTTTTTGCTCCTGCAGATTTTCCCGACACCGTTTCAGGCCTCATCCAATACCCGTTAAGCCTACTTCTAACTTTTGCTCAAAATCTACCGACAGATTTTACTGAGAGATACATGATTTGAGTTTGTCCATGTGACAGTGGATTACTGTCTTCCTGTCTGAGCTCTATCTATTTTCCTTTGTCCTCTCTCTCTTTCTCAACATCCGTTTGTAGATTGTATTTCCATAATATTCGATCGGAAAAGGTGGGCGTGGCTGTCTGGACCACACACTTATTTCCCATCCGTAGCTTAGAAGAGATGCTGTTCGTGTCTTGTCTTCAATGATAACCGCTTCAAACCACTCAGCGCCACGTTTATACTGTGAACATAGTTCACTATTAATTTTCCTTACTTCATTCAAATCAAACATTTGTCCCTGCACTCGAATGTTGTCCAATTTACGCTTGGCTTTTTCTGTGCAGTGCCTGGAACAATTTGTCTTCTGGCTCTATTCTGGACCCTTCCGTCAGCTCCATTTCTACTCCGTCTGTGACAGAATGATTCTTGTGTTTTTACCTGACAAAGAGAAAGCACTTCTCTGATTTATGCACTTAGCTAATTTTTAATTAGCCATGGTCTTGATTTCCTTAGCGTTCTGAACAGACAATTAATGACTAATGAATGCCATCACAATTAGGAGAGACAAGGCAGCCAATTTACACACAGTTACGTCCGAAAGTACCATCAAGTTTCTTCGAGATTTACTGCCAGTAAATTCCGAGGCCTGCTTCCAAGAAAGGTTGGGCATTGGTGGAGATTCAATCAGCATAGAAGTAAAAAAAATGACAACTCGGAGACAGCTCAGTTGAAAAACGAGTAAATATGCTTTCAATGTTGATTAACTGTAACCTTTCATGTGAAGGTGAGCTGGACGTTTACTCGGTCACGCGAAGCAATCTTGCAAGTCGCTCTTTAATCGAAAAGTAAAGTTACAATGAAACGATTAGTAAAAGAAAGTGATGGTGTTGACATAATTTTGCAGCCTCTTTCTAAGATCCAAATGCATCATTATGAACAGAATTGTGAAGAGTAGAAACACAGAGTGCTTTTGGTTTCACCATGCGAATGCTGGCCTTAGCAAACAGCAATCATTCTTAATTCAGAACAACATATTGCAGCCATTTTAAATTACGTCTCGTGTTTCCTATCTAGATGAGGATATGTGGGAGATGAACCCAAACATCCGAGGACCAAAATAGGGACACTTTAATGACATCAAAAGAGCCCTCTGTAGCTTGCCTCCTATTGGTAGATCTTTAAGAGCAACGCAGTGGGTGAGAATCAACTGGAGGCTAATTGATTCTGATGATTGCAAAACCAGGCTAAAATCTGGAAACAGAAATATTTCCAACCTGTGAATAGAGAGAAAACAATTTCTGATTATTTTGGACACGCCGTCGATCTCTTCAATACCTGTTCCTGACCGCACCATACTGGTCACAACACTCTCTTTTGTCTCTCAGTGTTCAATAAATTCTGTACAGTCCCCGGTAACGACTTAAAAGGGTACAACATCTCATTGTGTACTCGGGTGGTTAATATAAAGTGTGCACACAGATGATTGTTCAAATGTCTGTCTCCCACAGTGGAGACATTGATTTTCTGTTCAAAATATATAGGATGCACATGCTGTTTGACAAATATTCGTTGGCCCACTCTGCAAGCACTGTATTAATGTGGAAAATGCATAGGTTGCACAATGTTGACTGTCTAAAGATCGAGTGTCCAAAACTGTAAACTTTGGATTCCAATGACAATACATTGAAATTTCTGCTGAATGGCAAAATATCAGTCATCGTACACTAGAGACGTTGCCCTTCTGTAGACATTGCACTGTTGTTGAATATACACGGTCTGAAAATTGCTGTGTGTGCAAATATCATTTGCCTCATACTGCAGGAATTGCGTTATTGCAGACTGTGTATAACTGTAGATTTTGTCTTACTATAGAAAACGCACAGGCCTCAGACTTACACCGACTGACCAGGGGAACTAAGCTGACGATCTTCATGCATGAGTTGTTTTCTCAAAGTCTGACATCCTGTGCAAAATCATTCAAACCTAAGACTTATTCAAATACCTGGAGCCAGTCTCCCAGCTGTTGGTAGGTAGAAGGCCATTCGCATCAACAACTACTTACTCGTCCTCAAATTGGTCAGCTATATATTTCCTGCCGAATCCACACTTGAGCACAGACCCCAGGACCAACTTTCCTTTGAACCTACTGTTGGCTCCCCACTAGAACCAGTGCTCACGTCGACAGCTGCTGTGTGAACAATGAACATCATGTGAGATTTTGTGTACATGTGGCAAAATTATTTCCACAATCCGTACTTATGTAAACTACTCACTTTGTTTCAATCAACACCATAATCAAACGATTGTAAAAGAAAGTATACAGCCTTTGCAAAGGAGTGAGAATGAAAGGAATATAGACAATGAAAGACAGAATCTGAGAGATATAAAGGGAGATGCTGGACGAATCATACAGCCTGAGAGATAATGAGTGGGATTAAGACGAGGCACTAACAGAAAGATACAGAAAGAGAGGGTGACAAAAAAAAAACAAGTTTCATCGGGGTAGAGAGAGAGATGGATAGAAAGAAATATGGAAAGAGAAAGAATATGGAACTGAAAGGGTGATAAATATAGGCAGTCAGACAGGGAGAGCGGGAGCTGTAGAGAGACAGACAGGGAAAATGGAAGTGATGGAGGGGGAGAAACATGGGGATAGAACGAAAAGAACTGGTAGGGAGAGAGGGGCACAACCACACGTACATAAGGAGCAAGGCTACACTAAGATTAGTGACACTTTGAGAACAACAGACAAACTGAGAGAGAAAAAGAGAGAGAGAAATAAGCGAATGTGTGGCAGAACGATAGAAAGACGTAAGAACATTACTGGGATAGTAAATTTTCGTGTGTACAAAGCATCAGCAAAAACAGAGGAAGGAGGAAAAAATGACAGGTGCCAGTGTTAGTCCTGCATGATAAAGGACGACTTATCGTGAACTGCATGGATAGCTCCAGCAGAGCTGCTGACAGTGAGAAGACTCGGGACCAGTTTAAACCTGATAGTCCCAACCTGTCTGGGGTTCGGACGGAGATGGTGAAATGACATCAGGAGCGCCAATGCCTCTTCTATGTGAAACAAGCAGCTTACATTTAAGATGGCATTTAAGTGCTGGCACGTGAAATAACTCCAAGGAGGCAATCTTCCTATTACGAAATCACATTTAATTTACACACGGACTGTGACTAGCTTGCCCACAGCCAGATTGTGAATGAGGAAACACTCTGAATCTCCTGTGTTTTTTTTTCACCATATTACTTTTTCTTCTCATGTTCAAGGTATTGGGCTCTTATTGCCCAGACCAGAGTCAAACGCTAGAATGAGTAGACTTTCAGAGCCCCGAGTTTCCCTTGTTTTCTCTTGTGATTCTCTTGGGGGAGGGGTGTTTCTGACCAATCAGTTCGAAGTTATTCCCTAGATAACTTCAGGGATCCCCGATTGGCTATTTTACAAGCACAACGAAGGAGCACATAATTAATGTGATCCACCTGGCCCTCGTTTCAATCAAGACATCCATCACTCCATTGGTTTTTTCCTGATTAAGGATTTATCACCAATACATAGACTCCTTCTTCTCAGATGTTGCCTGACCGGTTGTGCTTTTCTAGCACCACACTCTGGGACTCTGATCTCTGGCATCAGCGGTCCTTGCTAATTTTCATACAATTTCCAGGTTCGGTTCTTCCGACTGATTCAGCGTCTGATATGGGAAGCATTTCCAGGACAATAGCACGTCTCTGACGCCAAGGGCATCGTGGGACAGTTTCCTCCTGTTCTTCAGACAGCGACAATTTTGAGGCGGCATCCGCTGTGAACTTTGAGGCTTCTTCGATACTAGATGGAGGCAGACAACACACAGTTTCTGACAAACGTCCTGGCTGTTCTCGTGTGCCGAATAACTTTTGGTCGTGCCCCGTTTGCGAAATACCAATTGCTACGTGATCCACATACTGTTTCAAGGCCGCCTCAACTACCCAAACTTTGTGTGTCACGGGTCCAAACCTCATGTCGAACTCGGCTTTTACCCATGACAAACGTCATCCTCTGAAGTAAGCTGCTTGTTTCACATAGGAGAGGCATTGACGCTCCTGATGTCATTTCACTATCTCCGTCCTAACCCCAGACATTTTGGGACTATCAGGTTTAAACTGGTCCCGAGTCTTCTCACTGTCAGCAGCTCTGCTGGAGCTATCCATGCAGTAGCACGATAGGTCGTCCCATAATCATGCAGGAACAGAGACAGTTTGGCTGCGAATGAAGCTTCAGACCGTTTCATTAATATATCCACTGCACTTTCTGCAAGATCATTGGATAATCTGTGGTATGGCGCTGTCTGAATATGATGAATACCATTAATAACATTAATAACGAATTTCTTGTTGGAAACGTTTGTCCCATTGTCCATTACCAAAACTTCCAGGAATCTGTCCATCCCAATCTAAGCTGGCAACTTTCTAGTTATCAGTCCTGAGTTTGCCAAAGGGACGCTCTGCACATTAAACTACTTTGAATGGGCATCCACAATGACACAATGTTGATTTGTATTCCAGGATTCGCCCAGCAAGTTCCATAAAGTGGGGCACCGCTGGCGGTACAAGATTAGATTTTTTTTAATTAGATTCCTCACAGTGTGGAAATAGGCCGATGGGCCCAACAAGTCCACACCGACCCTCCGAAGAATAACCCACCCCTACATTTATCCCTGACTAATGCACCTAACACTACGGGCAATTTAGCATGGCCAATTCACCTGATATGCACGTCTTCAGAATGTGAGAGGAAACCGGAGCACCCGGAGGAAACCCACGCAGATACGGGGAGAATGTGCAAACTCGACACAAACAGTTTCCCGAAACGGGAATTGAACCCGGGTCTCTGACGATGTGAGGCAGCTCGGACACTGACCAACCACCGCTGCGATATTGGTATTCAAACTTGCATAGAACACATAACTAGTGGACTTTTTTAGAAGACTTTTAGCGCAGGTTTGTGCTCAGATTGTACGTTTTTGCGCTGATCTGGCAGGTTTGTTTTCAGAAGGCTAACATTATCCGTGAGACTCCAGTGAAGCGCTGGTGTTCTGTTCAGATGTCTTTTTCTGTGCCTTGGTCTCTGAGAACAGGTGATATTATTTGTGGTTCTTTTTCTCAGAAGTTGATAAATGTAATCCAAATCGATTTATTGTATAAGTTTTGGTTTGAATGCCAGGCCTTTCGGAATACTGTGCTTGTCTCTGTTCAGCCTATCCTTAGATAGGCTGTCCCAGTTGCGGCGGTGTCCTCTGTATGAAAAGAGACGAGAGATAATATAACATGTGTTTTGGTGCCTAGCTTTTATTCGTTTATTGTGGTGATTGGTTTTCTGCCTGTCTGTCTGACATAGTGTTTTTGTTACAGTCCTTGCATGGCATTTTGAAAATAGCATTCGTTTTGCTGTTTGTTGGTATCGGGTCCTTTAGGTTCGTCAGTAGCTTTTTCATGGCAGGTTTGTCGGCTGCCATGAGCCAAGGAGTCAAAGTAGTCTGCTCCGAGATGCCTTTGATGTATGTTTGTACGGCTAGGGTTTCTGGACGTGTTGTGTCAACTTGTTCTGTATTTGTTGTTTAAGTATCAGCAGACTGTTTCTTTTTATCACTTACCCATTCTGCTTTAATCTGCCATGTTGGTGTACTTCTTCTTTTGCTTATGGTTCCTGGGTGCTGCAGTTTGTTACGTCTCATTGAAATAATGTCCTGATGCAGCTCGGGTTGTTGGTATTGGGATGATTGCTCTGTTGTTAAGTACCTTTTCTCTGTGTATTATTTTCGTGTAGATGCTCATCTGCATTTATCCATGAACTGTTCCTTCCTCTGTGGCATTGAGGAAGAGGAGGCGGTTGTTATTTACCTCCTCTATCATGAAATTTGCGCCAGCAAGGATGGTGTTGATTATGCTGTCGGTTTCCTCGTATTTAATACGTTTTGTGATGTTTCGTTGGTTCATCTCGAAATGCAGTCAGGCCAGGCCAGTCTGATGTTAATTGATATAAATAGAGCTGTCACGTCAAAGGAGGATTTGACTGTGCCATGAAGGATATCCATGAAATATCTCACAGTCAAAAAGATACACCTGGCCCGCATTTCAATATGTAAATCCCTGACTCCCAATTCCAAGAATGTAGGCTTTTCCTGATGAAGGGTGTATACTTGGAATATCACTCCCCAGCTAATTGGATGCTGTCTGACCGGGTGTACTTTTCCAGCACAATACTCTTCGACTCTGGCCCCAGCAACTGCAGTCCTCAGTTTCCCCTGATTCATTTTCTTGTAATTTCCAGGCTTGGTTCTTCTGAGTCTGAATCAGACTTTGATCCAGAAAACGTGCACAGGACAATAGCACGTATCTTCCAGCCAGAGCATTGGGGACAGTCTTCTCCTGTATTCTGGCAGTAACAATTTCGAAAAGGCATCTATTTTGGACTCTGAGCTTTAGAAATTTAGACGGAGAACACACATTTTCTGATAGACGTTCTGGGTGTTCTCGGGTGCCAGGCAAATTTTACTCGTGCTCCTTTTGCGAGCTTTCACGTGATCCGCATGTTGTTTCAGGATGCCTTACCTCTATGAAACTTGTATGTCAGGGGACTAGACGTCGCATAGAACTCGCCTTGCACCCAGGCAGTACGTTATCCACGCTTTCAACTACAAACATTATCTGCAGAAGTAAGCTGCCTCTCTCAGATAGAAGACGCATTGGCGCTCCTGATGCTATTTCAACAATCCCATCTTCCATGCTCGACAGCTTCGGTACTACCAGGTTGAACCTGGTCCAGAGTATTCTCATTATCAGTAGCTCTACTGGAGCTATCCATGCAGTTGTACGGTGGGTAGTCCTATAATGAAGATGGAACAGGAACAGTTTGGCATCGATTGAAGCTGTAGACCATTTCTTGTGCGACTTCAAATTATGTACCGCTCTTTCGGCCAGACCATTGGACAATGGATGTTATGGAGCCGTCTGGACATACTGATTGCTATTCAACTTTATGAAGTCCACGAATTCCCTGCTGGAAAATTTCATCTCATTATCCGTGACCAATACTTCCTGGAGTTTGTGTATCCCGATAGAAGCTCGCAGCTTTCAAATCATAAGCTTGACTTTGCCAAATGAGCGCTGTACAATTAAATTACTTTAAATGGGAATCCACAATGACCAGGAAGATTGAATCAATGTCGACGTGTAATCGAGTCCAGGATTAACGCTGCCATTGTCTTCAAAGTTGGGCACTGTTAGCGGTATTTTTGTACATGTCGGCAGTCTGGTAACTGGCCTACAACCACAGCTAGAACGCTATCCAATCCAGGACGCCACACATAACTTAAAAACGTTTTTTTGTGAAGACTTGTAGCTCAGGTTAGTGCTCAGGTTGTACGTTTGCTCGCCGAGCTGTCGTGTTTGGTTTTTTGTCCATGTTAACGTGACATCATCATGTGAAGTGGTGGTCTGAAGGTGGGTTAGATGCTTTCTGATCATTTTTCTCAGAGCATGATAAATGGTGTCCAAGTCGATACATTTATTGATGGAGTTTCAGTTTGAATGCCAGGCTTCAAGGAATTCCTTGCGTGTCGCTGTTTTGTATGTTCTAGAATGGATGTGTTGTCCCAGTTGAAGTGGTGTTATTCTTCGTCTGTTTGCAAGTATGATGGGGTGCTCTCCTTTATGATTCGTTGGTGTGAACATGAACGCTTTTTTTAACTTATGGAGGATATTTGAGAAACCCACACCTGGAATATTGTGTGCAGTTGTGTTTTGCTTCTTGTAGGAAAGTTGTAACTGTGCCCGAGTTCACACAGGGAGAGGTTTCCTGGATTGATCCCTGGAATGAGCGAGTTGTTTGATGAGGAAAGGGTGGACACAGCAGATGTGAACCGACTGATGTTTCAAGAGTGGTGCGGGATTGTGAGGACCTGGCTGATGAATGTATTACTTTGAACTGCCTGAACAAGGCGGACTTGGATAAGCATGTCCCCTGGGGTGGGTCATTCCGGAATGGGAGAGGCACAAATTTACTGTGCAGTGTGGGGAGGTGGTCGGTTCGTCCCTTCAGAACATCTCTCTCTCTCTCTCTCACACACACACACACACACACACACACACACACACACACACACACAATCTCTCTCCCTTTCTTTCTCTTTCTCTCTCGAACCCCCGTATCTCCAAGGGCTATTTGCAACTATGGAACTTTCTGCACTTAAAGGCAGTGAAAGTGGGCCATTGTAGACTTTTGAAGATGGATATGAACTAATTCGTGTCATCAGAGGAACGGAAGGTTGTTGGACACTGGTGAGAATCGGGAACTGGAAAGACAATAAAATCAGTGCGATACTTAAAGAAGAGGGACAAATAGCAAAAGATCTGCTCCTGTCTGTTACATTTGTATCTCCAGCGATTGTGACTAGCCGAGCTCTTCCAGAAAATATCTCGTGGCTGTACTGCTGTTGACTTCAGTTTGTCTCCGTGAGATTCCTTCTGACTCCATTCTTCTTGACTATCTATTGTTTATTCCTTGTCTGTGCTGCTCTTTCCTAACCCGAAACAAATAATACAATTCTCAACCGCGGCAATGATCTGTTGCTAATGCATGGTCAAAATCCCATCTGCGTATGGGTCACCTTCTCTCTCTACCTCCCGCAACAACACCCACTTCCCAACCACATTTTAACCAGATATCTGTCATATCCAATCGTTCCATCCCTTTTATCCAGCCTTTGGAACAACCACATTATATTTGTCCTTCTGGGATTGTGAAAATGTAGAAATGCTTCTTTACAATGCTAGTTACCTTGCATGTGATAGTCATGTGTCGACACATTATATTTAATTTGCATTTTATTCCCCCTTTTTACCCTTAACACTGACCTGACAGATAATTTACTTTTCCTTGATGCAGTGTTCCTTCTCGTGGAATTATTCTGTGCATTTTGGTGTTCCTTTCCGATTCTGCCCCAGGGTCCCACGTTCCTCATCTTAAACATTTGCTCAGTGTTGCTAACACATCAGCAGCCCAGTGGCCTTATATCACTGGTCTCGGTGTGTACCCAAAGGGTGCTGTGCAGATTGCATCATTCGCATCATTGAGGCTAAAACCCCTTTGTTTGAAAACACTCGTCTCTGTGGCACTGTTCTTCTCTTTATTCTTCTTTCTTCAAATGTGAAACACAATCCCCTTATCAATCCTTTTTGTTGTTTTCTGAACGATCTGGAACAGGTTAATCATTATCAAACAATTACAGGTTTGTCTAAGACGAGAGGGCATCAGGTTACGTTGAGGAGTAAGTGGTTTCGAGGAAATTTGAGGCTTTTTACCCCTAGATCATGGTAAATGTTTGAAAATGCCGTCCGAGTTGTGGTGAAGGCTACATTTAAACAACATCCGAAAGAACACTTAATTTGGCGGGCATAGTAAGCTATGGATCAAGTGCAGGTAAAGTGAATTGTTCTAATTTGGTGTTTTTTGGTCAGCACCAGAACAATTGGCCAAATGACATGTTTCTCTGTTGTATGACTCTCTGGCTCCATGTTTTGTGCAGGGAAACAACATGAGATTGGACGCCATCAGCGAGGGTTTAATTCTGCCATCCCATGATGACCCTTACTTCCCGACCCTTACCATGTCAATGTAAATGAAGATGAGCGTCAAGACCGCAATGAAACGACCTCTCATTGAAAGTCACAAAGTGCCTGTTATTGCACTCAATGGTATGTAGATACTTGATTTGTATCTCCCGTAATCTGTGTAATAGGTACACTTTTTGTAAACCAAGTTCTGGCTCAAATCAAGGGGAAAAAATCAGAAATACAAAATTAGAATCTTATCAAGAATGCACTGCTGTTCGTGAAGCTGTTTTTTTCTGGTTATTAATTATCTCAATGGGGAACGTTCATGCTCTCCATCTGCCACAAGTACAAAGCGCATTGGTTTGAGAAAGAATAGCTGAATATGTTTGTTAAGAGACTTCATTAATGTCTGTCTTCAGGGAACATTTTTTGTGTCACTGGAGAGATCTCATCTTCTCTTCATAAGGGAGACTTTCGAAATATGATCTCATTGTATCAAGGAATCCCATAGCTATGGCATGAAAAGGGGTCAGCATCTATCAGAGAAAGAAAAAATATTGGACATAACCCGGGAAGGACACACTGGAATGTAACAGCAATGGAATCCAACCTTTGGACAGCAGACTGGTGTTCAACAAAGATGAACAGGCGATTCCCCTCACAAATCGCCTATTACATTAAAAATCAGCATTGGATGACAGTCTACTATCGAATAAGATACATACTCCTGCTCTTCCAGCACGTTTACTATCCCTTACTTGCTGCGGTTGGTGTTTTTGGTAAGTCTCTCTGTCCAGTGAATTCAGTCCATGAACTGAAGTTGAGGGGTAAGTCAGAAGAAGAGAAAATAAGCAGTTTAGATGTTTGGGCTGACCGCATGCTGACTTAAAGAATCTCGTCTGGAGCGGCGTATGCTTTGTGGTGCATAGTGACACGATAACTGAGGATTCAATTCTGACAGCCCATGAGCGTTTGCTCTTCTCGATTTTTTTCTACCATTTATATCAATCTAAGACCAAGATGAGTTTCAATACCGCTATCAAACCTCATCTCTTGGAACGTGACCATGTACTGCTACCATTTTTTTCTCCTGTAATGTGTCCATGTATCGATTATCCCCATCCCGATCTCTGCCCCAGTTTCCGATGAAAGATTCCCCAAACTCGCTCCACGTTGTATGTTGCTTTGATCTGAACCTGTGCTCACCAATTCAACTTGCAAAAAATTTAGCATTTCTTGCTTTTAAAGCTTAATATCATGGACACTAGACTCTCAGTTTCTTGGATACAGACATCCAATTCGTCCACCGACGACACTTTATAGCAGCAGTATGTACCATTTACTGAATTCATTGCAGAAATTCATCAAAATCCTTAACCAGAACCTTTCAATATACAATGAACAGAAGAGACTTGGGAAAGGTTGATGGGCAGAGAGATCTGGGAGTGCAGGTCCATTGTACCCTGAAGGTTGCTGCACAGCTGGATAGAGTAGTCAAGGAGGCATATAGTATGCTTACTTTCATTGGACGGGGTATGGAGTAGAAGAGCTTCATGTTAAAATTGTACAAGACATTGGTTCGGCCGTGTTTAGGTTACTGTGCACAGTTCTGGTCGCCAGATTACCAAAAGGATGTGTACGCTTTGCAGAGGTGCAGAGAAGGTTTACAAAGATGGTGCCTGGTATGGAAGGTACTAGCTATGAAGAGAGGTTGAGTAGGTTAGGTTTGTTTTAATTCGAGAAAAGCAGCTTGAGGGGCTACCTGACTGACTGAGGTTTACAAAATCATGGCGGGTATAGGCAGCGTGGATAGAGACAAGCTTTTTTCCCAGGGTAAAGCATTCAGTAACGAGAGGTCATGCTTTCAAGGTGAGAGGTGGAATGTTTATGGGGCATACACGCGGCAAGTACTTCACACAGAGGGTGGTGGGAGTCTTGAACGCATTGCCAGCAGAGGTGGTAGAGGCAGGCCGGGTAGATTAATTTAAGATGCGTCTGGACAAATGCATGAGTAGGTGGGGAGCAGAGGGATACAAACTCATAGGAATTGGGTGACAGGTTTAGACAGTAGATTTGACTCAGCTCAGGCTTGAAAGGCCAAAGGACCTGTTCCTGTGCTGTAAATGTTCTTTGTTCTTTGTCTTTGTTCTATCCTTGTCACTTCCATTTAAATGGAAAAGGACAGCAGATACAAGAGAGCACCACCATCCTGACTTGGTAATATATTGGCCATTGCTGCAATATTGTTGAGTCACAACCTGGGAACTCCCTCTTTAATAGCATTGAACTGTTGAGGTCACAGAGACTTCAGCAGTTTAGGAGGGCAGCTCACGACAACTATCATACAGGGTCACAACGAATGAGCACATGCGAAATTGCTGTCCGGGCCAGGGGCGCCCAGGTCGAACAAGTGAACACAAATAAGATATGAATCGAAGATTGGCATTTGCCATTGTACTGTCTCTGCTAAAGTGTTCCTGCTTCTTCAATAATATATGCAAAAAGAACCGAAATCTATCTCCTGGAAAATCAAGCTTTAATCTTACACATTATCTGATTGATTATATTTTTCCTGCAAAAAACATTGTAGGTGGTATTTGTCATTTGTCTTACTTTTTACTCCCAGGCCCAACGTTCAGGGAATATATTCCTGTGGTGCTGACCTCATAATCTTTTCCTCATAATCAAAACCTATATCGCCACAACACCTATCCATTGTGTCATCTGCGACAGTTAGCTCAACAGTGGAGTCTGGAAAGAGTATTAAGACTGCCATTGATTATTGAGCAATAGGAACTGATTGCCTCCCGAATTCAGAAGAGGGGTCACTGGACCCGAGACTTTGACTCAGTTTTCTCTGCACAGATACTGCTAGAGTTGCCGAGTTTCTGTAATTATTTCTCCTTTCTTGGCTGAGTGCCTTCTCCCTGTCGAACCAAAAGAACCAGAAAAGAAAAATCTATACAGAACTGTGGAGTCTCGAAACCAGAAGTAAAACCAAAAGTAATGGTGTAAACTCAACAGGTCTGGCAGCATATCTGGTGAAAAATTAGAGATTACGTTTCAGCTCAACTGACACTTCTTCAGAAGCACTTCTACCACTATTAAATAAATAATTTTCATACCTATTATTACTCTGTGCAAAATTTACCTGGGACATGAGTCCTTATTATGCTGTTGCCTTAATATCCTATTCACTTCTACACAATTCTGGAATTCAGCTGAAAATTCAGTTTGGAGTCTGTTTCCCATTACTTTGCATTTGCTCATTTCTCTAGTTGAACGTGGAGGTCGTTGTTTGGGATGACAATTTATTACCAGTTCTCTATTGTCGTTTTGGCAAAGTGTTTAGATTAGATTCCTCTATAGTGTGGAAACAAACCCTACGGCCCAACAAGTCCACATTGACCCTCCAAAGACTAACCCACCCAGGCCCATTTCCCCTCTGACTAATACACCTAACATTATGGGAAATTTAGCACGCTCATTTACCTGACATGCACATCTTTGGACTGTGGTAGGAAACCGGAGCACCCAGAGGAAACACACGCAGACACGGCAAAAATGGGCAAATTCCACACAGACAGTCACTCGAGGCTGGAATCGAACCTACCTTCCTGGCGCTTTAAGGCAACAGGGCTAAATCCTGAGGCAGGGTGCACTGCATTCTTTAACCGCTGAAGTCCACAAGAAATCAAGGAACAGCAACGCCATCGGGGAGGAATATCCCGAATTTTGACACGGCAACACTGAAGAACGGCTAATATATATCCAAGTCAGGAAAGTGAGTTGCTTGGGGAGACTTTTGCAGGTGTTGGCGTTCATATGCATGTGCGTCCTCGTCCTTCGCGATCAAAGTCTTCATGGGTTTGGAAGGTGCTATCTCAGAGTCTTCAGGTAATGCTGAGGTGAATCTGGTCGATAGTACGCACAGTTGCTCCTGAGATTGGTCGTGAAGTGTCTGGATATTTGTGGAGGTGGTGCTAATCAAAACGCATCTTTTTTAACCTAGAGTCTAGTGTAATTTAAGCTACATCTTATTTGCTAAGTGGGGACTTTTCTATCTGACTCCAAATTGTGTCTTTTCGATGGCTTTGGGGGATTCATGAAATCAATAATTCGCGGCAAGTTTCCCAGCTTCATGCAGCTGCTGCATTTTCAGGCAATTCCAAATCAGGGTGAATGATGACCAAGTCTTAATTCCGTAAGCAGTCAAATGCAGGTTCAGTAAATAAATATATCACTCTATGTGGTCAGGAAGTCCATGGAGTTAATGCACTTCCCCTCAAACATGAGTCCTTCCTCCCAACCTGCTCTATGGTTTCCCTGGTATGTTCTGTTCTTCAAAGTCGACTTTGAGTTTGGAGGTTTTTCCCACTGGAACTGAACTCTCTCAGAGCAGTCAACGGGCTTCTCGCAAAAGCAAAATTGTGGACTGCAGATGCTGGAAATCAGAGTTTAGATCACAGTGGTGCAGGAAAAGCACAGCATGCGAGGCAGCATCCGAGCAGCAGGAAAAGCGACTTTTCCGGCAAAAGCCCTTCATCAGGAATAGAGGCATGTAGCCTCCAGGGTGGAGAGATCGATGAGGGGAGGTGGTCGACTGGGGAGAAGAGTACAATAGGTGAATGGGGTGGGGCATGGAGGTGTAAGGCCAGCGGGGAGGGTGGGGGAAGGTAGCAAAGAGTACAATGGGTGAATGGGGTGGGGAATGGAGGTGATAGGTCAGAGCGATGTGTGGGATGGATAAGAGGTGTAAGATGAGGCGTTCTTCATCCAGGCGTCGGGTGTTGTGGGAGCGACGGTGGAGGAAGCCCAGGACCTGCATGTCATCAGCAGAGTGGGAGGGGGAGTTGAAACGTTGGGCCACGGAGCGGTGGGGTTGATTGGTGTGGGTGTCCCAAAGATGTTCCCTAAAGTGCTCTGTGCGGAGACGTCCAGACTCCCCAATGTCGAGGAGACCGCACTGGGAGCAGCGGATACAAGAAATGATATTGGTGGGTGTGCAGGTGAAACTTTGATGGATATGTAAGGCTCATTTGGGGCCTTGAATGGAGGTGAGCGAGGAGGTGTGGGCGTAGGTTTTGCAATTCCTGCGGTGGTAGGGGAGCGTGCCAGGACGGGAGGGTGGTTTGTTGGGGGGCGTGGACCTGACCAGGTAGTCACGGACGGAACGGTCTTTGCATAAAGCAGAAAGGGGTGGGGAGGGAAATATATCTCTAGTGAAGCTAGAGTAAAGCTCCTTTTGAAGCTCTCAGAAAATTCGGTGGATGATGCGGTTAATACAAAAGTTGGTGGTGCACAATCAGGTGAGACAGAAACAGCGCCAGCTGAATTGTGCTGTCCGAAACGGGAGTGGGGACAAGAGTCCGAGTTACTGAAAAACTCACTGGATCGGAAGCATGAAATCTGTTCAGCTCTCCACATATGCGGCCAGGCCCGTTGAGTTCTTTTTTCAAACATATCTGTCTTCCCTTCAGATTTCCAGATTATTCTTTTATTTTTGCTGTCTGAAGTTTTAATCTGGAACAAGAGAGGCAGGGAGGGGAGAGGCGTGCAGATGGAAGGAATAGGTAGGTGGGAGACGTTCATTGTTCAAAAATAGCCTTCAGTTTTATGGCTGAAATGGAGTTGTATTGATTGGAGTTTCAAAGAGTCATAAGTGAAATATGAAACCTCCAGATGTGACCTGCCAGCGTGAATTTAGGAAGGAGAATTCACTCATTCTATTATTGGGCTTAGAGGAGGGTTTAAACTTTATTCAAAGTAGATGTGAATGTAACATTCTTAAATTCAAAATCAAGCACATCGAGGAAGATGAGAATGCAGACTTGGAGAAAAAACTGTAATCCAGATCTTGTAAGCCAACCTTTACAAATCGCATGCAACCTATAGAGCTGAGTGAGTGCCATATCCACAAATGAAATTTTCAAACTGTCGATCTGTTATAATCCAATTTCAAATGATGGCTGGCACTGATACCAGGAATGGAGGGATTGGGCTTAACAAAGACCCTGATTACAACATTGTACAAGTAACAATATGAAATATTCATAATTTTCATTCTCATCCAGAGGAATATTGTATTTTTTCATCTTGTAATCCATTCAGCACACGTGATAGATATCCAAATAGCATCTGGGCTTTAGGCATGATAACATGGACTGCAGGAATGAGTTGCACCATTAATTATGTTGGTTCAGTAAAGTGAGAATGTTGATGTCTACATTCCTCCCTTACCATATTCCGTCAGTCTACTACCGATTATCAGCCAAATGTTGGCCTATTGTCTTCAGTGACATGTTCACTGAGGACCAGTAGGTGTACTTGATCTGCCGTTCGCACAAACACGGGATTGTGATACTGCAAATGCAAAAGAGGTCAGGCAGCATCCGAGAAGCAGGAGAATCGACGTTTCGGGGAAAAGCCAAAAAGTAAGTTACACCTTGGCAAAACTTGGAGAAATTCAGCAGGTCTGGTAAAATCTGTGCATCGAGACTGAAACAGAGATCCCATTACATCACTGTCCTACGCCGTATCCTTCGACTGTGACCACCCTTCGAACACACACACACACACCCGAACACACACACACACACACACACACACACACACACACACACACACACACACACACACACACACAC
>NC_057758.1:901560-910575 GCF_004010195.1 Chiloscyllium plagiosum
TGAGGCACATTCCAATTGTTTATTTGTCAAAATTTCTTTTTGTGAAGTTCATTCCGGTGTGCAACATCCATGCCATTCTTGTCTATGCAGCTACGGACTCTTCTGTCTGGTTCACTGTCGCTTTCACCTTCGATCGATTTCTGGCCATCTGTTGTCACAAACTGAAACACAAATATTGTAACGAGAAAATTGCATCAGTCGTTTTGGGAACAGTCACAGTACTCAGCTGTTTAAAGAATATTTTCTGGTATTTCATGTTAACAAGTCAGTATCGGCTAAAGAATAATCCTTGGTTTTGTGAGTTAAGATCGGGTCTTAAATTCTCTAAATTTTGGGGCACAGTTGAAATCACTCATCATCTTCTAAATCCGTGGTTGCCAATTCTTTTGACAGTGTTGTTTAATGCTTTATGTATCAGACAAATTCTAGTTGCCAACAGAACCCGTAGGAGACTCCAGACACTCAGCAAGGGAAAGACTGTCACAGATCCAAAAATAGAGAATCGAAAGAAATCCATAATTTTACTGTTTCTCATCTCGGCCAATTTCTTACTGGCATGGGCAGTCATTATGGTTTATTCAATTTGTTACGGGGCGAGGTTATTAGGACAGAAGGTGATATTTCTCCATTATTTTGTTCGGGAAATTGGATACATCTGCCAGCTCACCAGTTGCTGCACAAATATTTGTATTTATGCTGTGGCATTAACCAAGTTCAGGGATCAGATATATGATGTACTCAAATATCCAATTACTATCTCACGAACATTATTTAATGAAAGAAAAAATAGTTAAAAATAGAGAAATCAGTTTTAATTCGGATTCACTTCCTTTTGCATGGCCTCAAAAAGAGAAACCAAAAGTGGTCAGTGAGCACAAATCAGCATGTGGAAATTAAACACAATGAAGTCGGTCTATTCTTCCCCTCGGTCAGTGATATGCACGCAATATGATCAACCTGTTCTCTCGGTTGTCTGCTACAGTTGTGTGTTGCTTTGCTTGCATGCCCAAGGTTTACATTCCAATCTCCTCTGCATCCTCTCCCACATTATCACATCCTTCACATGCTATGGTCTTCCATTTGTCACCTAACAAATGTTGTGCACAGCTACGTCCTAACATTTGCTCAGTGCCTCAACTAATAAAGGCCATTATATAAAATCACTTCTTATCTTCCTTCCGTGTGCCTTCAAGGATCTGTGTGCATTCACACAAACATTCCTCTGCTCATCTGTAATTCCAGAGCCTCCCCCCCCCCATTCAGCGTGTACTCTTATGCCTTCTGACCCCTCCCAATTGTGTATCAATCGCTCTGATCATTTGCCACGGTTCAGCCTTTCTCCATTGTTCTGTGTGCAAGGATTTCCTCCTCATTAAGAAGCCACCCATCTTTAATCTCTGCAACATTGATACATAAAACAATCAATACTAAAACGAGCGGTACACAACTGGACACACGGTTTCACCCACAAATATACCCTGCCTGTTCTAACCCCTCACTGCTGATCTCCTGCTTCTTTTGCCCTGTTCCTGGCTCCAGTGGGAATCACATAAACATTGTCTGACCTGACCTCTCCCAATTGATCTCTCGCCCGTTCCTCCCCGTCACTGCTCCAATGGGAAACACAGAAATCTTGTCTGTCCTAACCCCACACCGTTGATCGCTTGCCGGTTTTACTGTTCATCTTTGTTTTCTATTCTTACCACAGCTTGAACAGCACTGCTCTGCCTAAACTACTCAGTCAACGGCACAGTTAATACTTACGTTCATAATCTCCCAAAGGGGCGCATTTACTCCCTCTCAGCGACACAGTATGGGTCTTTATCAACAGAGTTTCACTTTGAGCGAAATTCAGGTCATTTGACCTAAAATGGTAATCAATCACTTACAGGGGGTAAAGACCTAAAATGGTAATCAATCACTTACAGGGGGTAAAAAAGACAGAGAGACAGATTGACATACAAACAGAGACAGCGAGCGAGGGAATTAGAAAGTGAAAGATAGACAGTTAGAAAGAGTGAGGGTAACTGACAGAGAGAGATAGACCGAGAGGGAGACAGAGATGGAGAAAGAAAAATCAACGAAGCATGACAGATAAAGAGAGTGTGGAAGTGAAAGAGAGTCAGAGAGCGAAAATGTGAGAGAGAAATATAAAGCTGAATGTACGCAAAGAGAGTGAGAATAGACAGATGAGAAATTTAGTGCACTATGACATAACCAGAGAGAAGCACAGAGACAAATAGAGATATACAGTCACACAGGGAGAGGTAATAGTGCTCACAAAGAGTGTGAGAAGAACTGAGAGAGCAAAACGTAGAGGGATGATTTAGAAGAGAGCGTCAGAGACAGAAAGAGCATAAGACAGATAGCTAGCTGTAACAATGTTGGGTCTGTGCTACAGGCCTCCCATCAGCGAGCTTGATATTTATACCAATAATGGAAAGATGTGTGAGCAACAGGGTGGTGTTGATAGGAAAGTTTAAATTTTCAGACGTTGACTGGGATTCGCTTAAAGTTTAAGGTATAGATAAAGAAAAATGTGTAAGGAGAAAGCAGGAAGGTTATCTTGCGCAGTATGTAAATAATCCAGGAAGGGGTTATGCTGGGTATGGTGTTGGGGAATAAGCCAGGCCAGGTGATCGAGGTTTCAGAAATGGATTACTTTGGGAATAGTGATCCGAATTCCGTAAGGTTTAGAGTGCAAAGACGAGAGTGGTCCTAAATGAAGAATGTTTGTTAAGAAAAGAACAACTGTAGCAAAGTTCCGCATGAACTCTGAACTGTGAATGGAATCAGCGGTTTGAGGGTAAATTCACAATTGATAAGATTAGATTAGATTACATTACATTACAGTGTGGAAACAGGCCCTTCGGCCCAACAAGTCCACACCGACTCACCGAAGCGCAACCCACCCATTCCCCTACATTTAGCCCTTTACCTAACCCTATTTAGCATGGCCAATTCACCTGACCTGAACATCTTTGGACTGTGGGAGGAAACCTGAGCACCCGGAGGGCACCCACGCAGACACGGGGAGAATGTACAAACTCCACACAGTCAGTCGCCTGAGTTGGGAATTGAACCCGGGTCTTTGGCGCTGTGAGGCAGCACTGCTAACCACTTTGCCACCGTGCCGTGCGAGGCTTGGAAAGAATGTTTGATCAGAGTTTATGACTGACATGTTCCAGTGAAATGAGGGTGAGAAATGGCACGACTGGGAACCATGGATATCAGTTGAAATTGTGAGACGAGATGAGAGGACAAATGAAGCATCCATAAAGAACAGGCGACTAAAAACAGATGAAGATTTGGAAGAAGGGCTAATCTGAAACGAGGAATTAAGTAGGTTGAAAGGTATCATGTAATAGTTTTTAGAAGATAGGATTAAGGGAAATCTCAAAGCCTTTTATTCGTATATAATAACAAGGGGGTAACATAGAACATAGAACATAGAACAATACAGCACAGAACAGGCCCTTCGGCCCACGATGTTGTGCCGAACTTCTAACCTAGATTAAGTACCCATCCATGTACCTATCCAAATGCCGCTTAAAGGTCGCCAATGATTCCGACTCTACCACTCCCACGGGCAGCGCATTCCATGCCCCCACCACTCTCTGGGTAAAGAACCCACCCCTGACATCTCCCCTATACCTTCCACCCTTCACCTTAAAACGGGAGAAGGGGTTTGCCCATTAAAGGATAAAGGAGGAAATTTATGTGCACTCAGAGAAATTGTGTGGGACTTTTAATGAGTATGTTGCATCAACATTCACCGAGGGGAGGGACATAATGGATGTTGAGGCTTGGGATAGATGTTTGATTACTCGAGGTCAAGTCTGCGTAAGGAGGGAGGAAATGTTGTGTATTGATAAAGGCATTAAGGTGAACCAGTCCCCAGGTATAGATGGGATCAATGCCAGGTTGCTGACGGAAGCGAGAGAGGAAATAGCCGGGACCTTAAAATATATCTTTGCAGCATTTCGAACACAGTTGAGATCACGGAAGATTGGAGAATAGTGAAAACTGACCCCTTGTTTCGACAGACAGCAGCGATAATCCAGGCAATTTTAGACCAGTGAGCCTAACATCTGTTGGAGAAGATGTTGAAGGATCCAATTGATTTACATTTAGAAGAAAACGGGCTTAACAGTAATCGACAACAGGGTTTTGTGTCATCAAGGTCATATCCTTCGAACTTAATAATAGTACGCTTTGACAAAGTGGATCGTTGAGGGAATTGCTGCAGATTTCACATAAATGTACTTCAATAAGACATTAGAATTGGGTGCCCATGGTCGGCTGATAGAGAAAGTTATGTCACATTGGGTCCAGATTCTAAGAGCGTGATCGATAGAGACCTGAATTGGCAGCAGGAGGCAAAAAGTTGTCGTAGAAGGGAGTGTTTAAAATGGAGAATTTTGACAGAGGCGATCCACAGGGATCCGTATTGGGAGGAGGGTCTAGTTGGTCTGATTAGAAAGTTTGCTTATGTAATTCATACAGATGCAGTAGGAGATAGTGAAGGGGTCTATCAGAGAATGCAGCAGAATATAGATATCTCAGTGTTGGGCAGAGAAATGGCAGGTAGAGATCCATTCTGGCAATAACGAGGTGATGCATCTTGGAAGATCGAATTCAAGAGCCAAATGTATGCTAAATGGAAATGTCCTAGGAAAAAATTGATCTGCAGAGAGATCTGGGTGTTCAGGTCCGTTATACCTTGAAGGTGCCAACGAAAGTGGTCAAGAAGCCATATAGGGCATCCTTGCCTTCATCGGATCGGGTATTGAGTACAAGGGGTGGCAGTCATGTTATAGTTGTAGAGGAATTTGGTTCGGCCGCATTTGGAATAGTGCGCACAAATCTGGTCGCCACATTGCGAAAAGGTTGGGGATGCTTTGGAAAGGGTGCAGAGGAGGTTCCCCAGGATATTGCCTGGTACGGAGGGTGCTAGCTATTAAGATAGTTTGAGTAGGTTAGGAATACATTCATTAGAAAGGGGAAGGTTCGGTCTACCTGATTGAGGTCGACAAAGTCAAGAGAGGTACAGAGTGAGTGATTANNNNTGTGGAGCATCTACGATGCTGAGGAGGTCGTGGATAGCACGTTTAGTGAACTGGTCACACCGCAGATTAGAATTACTGAGGGAAACAGTGAATGGGTGACCAAAAGGCAGAGAAAGAGTAGGAAGGCAGTGCAGGTATCCCCTGTGGTCATCTCCCTCCAAGACAGGTATACCGTTTTGGATACCATTGGGGGAGATGACTCACCAGGAGAGGGCAGCAGTTGCCAAGATCGTGGCACTGTGCAGGCACTACTGTTCAGAAGGGAGGGAAAAAGACTCGTAGGGCCATAGTCATAGGGAATTCTATTGTAAGGGGAGGAGATAGGCGGTTCTGTGGCAGAAAACGAGACTCTCGGCATTGTAAGTTGCCTGCAAGGTGCTCGGGTCAGGGATGTCATCGATTGGCTATAGAGCATTCTAAAAGGGAAGAATGAACAGATAGTTGATTGTTGCATATCGGCCCTATCGATGTAAGTAAAATAAAAACGAGATGAGGACCTGAAAGCAGAATTCAGGAATATAGGAGAGAACTTAAAAAAAGAGGATATCAAATGTAGTGATCTCGGGATTACTAACAGTGTCACGTACTAGCCAGCGTTGAAATGAAAGAATAGGCAGGATGAACACGTGGCTTGAGGAATGGTGTAGGAGGGAGGGATTCAAACTTGTTGGACATTGGGACGGTGCTGGGGAAGGTGGGACTATTACAAATTGGAAGGCCTACACCTGAACAAGACTGGAACCTATATCCTTGGGGGAGGTTTTCCCACTGTTGTTGGGGAGATTTTAAACTAATGTGTCAGAGGGCTGGGAAACAGAAGAGAAGACATGTAGACAGCGAGGTGGAAACTGGAGAATGCAAGGATCATGAATTTAGCATAAATAAGCTGAAAAGTAGGCAGAGCACAGATGAATGCAAAAGAACTAGTTGCCTGAAGTGCATATATTTTAATGCAAGGAGTATAGTGTGTAAGGCAGATGAACGTAGAGCTTGGATTGGTGCCTGGGAGTATGACATTATTGCAGTGACAGGGATTTTTTGAAGGAAAGACATGATTGGCAACTAAATGTTCCAGGATATAGACACTTCAGACAGGACAGGGAGGAGGGGGGAGGAGTTGCTTTGCTGGTCATGGATGATATCATGGCTGTGCGAAAGGTGGACATATTGGAGGGCTTGCGTAGTGAGGCATTATGGGTGGAGCTGAAAAATAAGGGTGCAGTTACATTGTTAGGGCTGTATTACAGGCCTCCCAACGGTGAGTGTGAGATAGGAGAACAAATAGGTAAACAGATTGTGGAAAGATAGAGAGGGAGCAAGGTGGTGGTGATGGGAGATCTTAATTTCCCAAATTGCCGAGGATACACTTAGTGGCAGAGATCCGGATGGGACAGAAATTTTAAGAAGGGTCCAGGATTGGAAGTGGCCATATTGGATCTGGTGTTGGGGAATGAGCCAGGCCAGGTGGTAGAAGTTGCGATGGGGGATTTCTTTTGGAACAGTGACCACAATTTTGTAAGTTTTAGAATCCTTGTAGAAAAAGATGAGAGTGGTCCTAAGGAAAGAGGACTGAACTGGGTCAAGGCCAATTATATCAAAATTAGGCAGGAGCTGGGAAATGTGGATTGGACACAGATATTTGAAGGTAAGTCCACATTTGATACGTGGGATGCTTTCACAGATAGGTTCACAATAGAGCAGATTGGCATGTCATATTGAAAGCAAAGGATAGGAAAGTAAGGATTCGTGAACTGTGGATGACAGCAGAAATCGTCCAATTAGCCAAGAGGAAAAGGGAAGTGTGCATAAGGTTCAGGCAGCTCAGAACAGAACGGGCCCTGGGGGAATGTCTGGACAGTAGGACCAGTCTTAAACGAAGAATCAAGCGGGCTAAAAGGGGTCAGGAAATAACTTTGGCAAGCAGAATTAAGGAGAATACCAAAGTAGTTTATTCTTATATAAGAAGCAAACCGGTAAATAAAGAAAGGATTAGTCCACTGAAGGAAGAGGGAGGAAGGCTGTATTTGAACCTGAGAAAATAGGTGAGATTCTGAATGATTAATTTGTATCAGTGTTCACTGAGGAGAGAACATGATGAATGCTGAAATTTGAGATGCAAGTTTGATTTCTCTGGAACACGTTGACATTGGTTGGCAAAATGTGTTGGGTAGGCTAGAGGATATTAAGGTGGACAAATCCTCAGGACTGGATTGGAAGTATCCCATGTTGCTGAAGGAGGCGGGAGAAGATATCTTTGCCGCACCTTAAACGCAGGTGAGGTGCTGGAGGACTGGATGCCGGCTCACGTTGTCCCCCTGCACAAGAAGGGTAATAGTGATATTCCGGGTAACTACAGACCAGTGAGCCTGATGTCAGTGGTGGGTAAATTGCTGGAGGAAGTACTGAGGGATAAAGTCTATTTATATTTGGAATGTAATATGAGGAACGGCTGAGGATACTGGGATTGTATTCGTTGGAGTTTAGAAGATTAAGGGGAGACTTAATAGAGACGTACAAAATAATACATGGCTTGGAAAAGGTAGATGCTAGGAAATTGTTTCAGTTAAACGAGGAGACTAGGACCCGTGGACACAGCCTTAGAATTAGAGGGGGTCATTTCAGAACAGAAATGCGGAGACATTTCTTCAGCCAGAGAGTGGTGGGCCTGTGGAATTCATTGCCACGGAGTGCAGTGGAAGCCGGGACGCTAAATGTCTTCAAGGCCGAGATTGATAGATTCTTGTTGTCTCGAGGAATTAAGGGCTACGGGGAGAACGCTGGTAAGTGGAGCTGAAATGCGCATCAGCCATGATTGAATGGCGGAGTGGACTCGATGGGCCGAATGGCCTTACTTCCACTGCTATGTCTTATGGTCTTATGGTAATGAGCTTATCAGTGATAGGCAACATAGTTTTGTGCGGGGGAGATCGTGCCTTCCCAACTTGAAGGAGTTATTTGAGGAAGTGATCACGTTGATGGATGAAGGAAGGGCTGTAGATTTCATGCAAATGGACTTGAGTAAGGCGTTTGATAAGGATCTCCATGTTAAACTAATGGAGACATTGAAGACACATTGTGTGCAGGGTGTTCTTGCCAGGTGGATAAGGAACTGATTGAGCAACAGGAGTGAAATATTCAATAACGAGAGGTCACGCTATCAAGGTGAGAAGTGAAACATTTGAGGAGAATACACGCGGCAAGTACTTCACATAGAGGGTGCCAGAAGAGGTAATAGAGGTAGGCACGGCAGATTCATTGAAGATGCGTCTGGACAGATGCATGAGTAGGTGGGGAGCAGAGGGAGATAGATGATTATGAATTGGCTGCCAGATTTAGACAGTGTATTTGGATCGGCACAAGCTTGGAGACCTGAATGGCCTGCTCCTGGGCTGTAATTTTTCTTTATTCATTGTTTAGTATTTGTCGGATGACTTAGGGTCACGATTCCAAGATGGGAAGGGAAAAGCTTTGAGGAGATATGTGTGGCAAGTTTTTTACTGAGATGGGGTCCTTGGAACGTGTTGCCAGTGGAGATGGTAGAGGAAGGCATGATGTCGTCAATTAAGATATATCCAGACAGATAAATGAATATGCCAGGAGCAGTGGAGCACAGTTCCTAAGAAAATTAGAGAGAGGTTAAGGTAGAAGATCTGGATCGGCGGAGTTTCGAGGGCAGAAGAGCCTGTTCTTGTGTTAGAACTTTCCTTGTAATGTTTTACCCTTGAGAGCAAAAAGACAAAAAAGGAAAGAGAAGCAGTGAGACTGAGATGGAGAGACAGAGAGTGAGAGAGACACATGCAGGAATTGTGAGTGATCGTGACCTAGAGGGAGACAGAGGAAAGAAAGTGAGGATGTCAGAGAGAACAAGTGAGGAAGATATAGAGAAAGATAGACAGAGAAAAACGCAAAGGTAGAGAGAGAGAGAGAGGAGAGAAAGAGAAATAGA
>NC_057758.1:911442-914892 GCF_004010195.1 Chiloscyllium plagiosum
AGAAAGTGTGGAGAGAGACAGAGAGAGTGTGAGTGGGACGGAGGAAGGGACAACACCGAGAGACAAATAGAGCAAAAAAAAAGAGAGCGGAAGAGAGAGCAGGAGAGACAGAGAAAGACAGCGAGAAAATTAGAGAGAGACATCACAATAAATGTAGAGACAAAGAGACAGAGAGCGGGAGAGGGAGAAAGATAGAGAGACATATCAAACAAGGGATGAACGTAGAAAGAATGGGAATACGAAGCAAGGAGTGAAAGGTAACAGGGGTTATGGAAAGTGAGAAGAGAGAAACATAGCGAGACACGCAACAAGATAGAGATGAAGATGGACAAAGTGAGTGGACTAGGAGTGAGACAACAGAGAGATACAGAAATAGAGAAAGAGGGAAAAAGAGCGAAAAGCAGATATGGACGCAGAGATAAAGATACGGGAAAGCAGAGAGACGCAGTACAGACAGCCAGAATAACAGGTAGAAAGCGCGATATGGAGAAGCAGTGAGACTGACACAGAGAAAAACCAAGACAGAAAAAAGCACGCAAATAAAAACAGAGAAAAAGACAGAACGAGGGACAGATTGAGAGAGAGAGACGCTGAGAGAGAGAGAAAGAGAGAGAGAGAGAGAGAGAGAGAAAGAGACTGTTATCTACTATTTTACTCATTATTAATGACAACAAATTGTTTATAGTTCTGTAAATAAAAATCACAGTCTGCAATAAATAAGCAAATGTATCTACAAGTCTCCTGAACCTGTTCGCAGGCACCCATGCATTTGATTTTCGAGATACGTTATGTTGTTGTGAACAACACGTGATCCAAACTTTACTCAAAGGTTGGGCATCCATCGCTTCAAAATCTCTTTGCATTGGGAACTACAACTCTTTTATTTATCATTTCAATTAATCCTGTAATTGTGTCTATGGCGAAGTGATACGATCAAAGAAGACTCAGCTTATGTTAAATATATCAATCAGGATGGCTTATTGTTTGTCTTTGCGGTGCTAAAGTTGATTCATTCATGATAAATTGTTTGTGACGATGTTTTATTACTATCGAATATTCATAATGCTTGGTGAGGAAGTATGAGAGAATTATTAAATCATTGAATATTTTAATTTCACCATGTTGCAAATCCAGTGATAATGAATCGGATTTACCTTGACTTATTGTCCCTGAGTGGGAACACTTTTAGATGACTACCTCTGGAGTATCGTGATATGGACATTTTAGGTCGGGAATTCGATTAAACGTTTATTCATTTGCGGAAAGTTCTGTCAACAGTAAGTCATGAATACACTGATAGTAAACCCACGTCCAGGCAGATATGCTTTGTTAGAATCATAGAATACTTCCACTGTTGAAGCAGACCATTTGGATCATTGAGTCGACACACCGACCATCTGGAGTTCATCCCCATCACACACACCTTCCTACCCTATCTCTACAACCTTGCCTTTTCAATAAATAATCAAAATAAAAGCCTGCACATCGTTGGATAATGCAGAGCAATATTGGCGTGGTCAATGTACCCATCCTGCACATCAATGGACTGTGGGAGCTAACCTGAGCACCCGGGGGGAACCCACACAGACAAATCCAAGAAGTTTGGATTATTCCTTCTATTTTCTGTCTCTTGCTGTCTTTCCCAGTATTGCAAACATGTTCTGTTCTGGTGCCTGATCCCATATCAATTTGCACGTAATTCAGAATAAAACGCAAGACCACAGAAATAAGCCGTTTATATGCCGTTTCAATGCAGGAGACCATTGCAGATCGGATCTTTACACTTACATTTCTTTGCAATTGAGTTCAGAAGCACAAACATTCATAAGCTGAACATACATGATTCGGCTAGCTACTGTATTGAAATTTTCTGCTGTTCCGCATTCAGTTACAGATCTTCATAGCTAATGACACCACGGCGTTGAGCAGCTCAAAATCTAACTAAAGCCCCGTCGCCATTAAACCTTCCAATCACGACCATCTCTGTTTTAAGATTCTCTTTGATGTGATTGCGTCTAGTGATGACATTTGCCATCCAATTATTTATATTAATAAGACATCAGGGCAGAATAAATCCGTTCAGCCCACTGGGTCTTCTCTACCATTCAGTGAGACTGTGATTGATCTGATCATTGTAAACTCCACTAGCCCGCCATTTCCCCATAGGCCTTGATTCATTTCCTGATCAAAGCAGTGTCTATCTTGAGATTGAATATACTTGGCAACTAAACCTTCATGCACACTTGTCATGAAATACCATTTTACTCAGATCTGGATGCAAAAACACATCTGAAAATCTTAACAATTTCTCAACAACATCTATTACTTTACACAGTCTGATGTGTAATGTCAAAGCGTATTTCTGTTGCCCACGGTTAGTTTAATAATGGTTTGTTTTTTTGTTTCACAATAAATCTTGTCTCTCAAAGTGCGTCATTTGTTATCTGATGCCAATGGCAGCCACGGATCAACTGATCATTGTCCTCAAACTGTTTATGGGACACGTTGTAATTTTTTATCGTTTGGCTGGTAACACATTTATTTAATCAAGTTCCTCCCAGTGTTTTACATTAATACTGCCCTGCTTTATGCAGTCACTGACTGCATTATGTGTTTCAACATCACCTTCACATTTATTTGATTTTTGGCCATTCGTTACACGAAGCTGAAATGTCAATATTGCAGTGAACAAACAGTGGCTTCGTCTCTGGGAACACTAGTTTCCTTGAACTGTTAAAGCAACATTCGCTGGCATTTTATGTTAATGGATTGCGATCGGTTGCAGAATCTCCCGTGCTTTTGTAAATTAGCATTCATCACCATTGACTCTCCATTCTGAGACACAATCAACCTCTTCCACCACATTCTAAATATATTCGCCCATTCTTCCTGATTCTGCTGCCCAAGCATTCACTGTGAGGCAAATTTTAGAGACTAATTGAGCCCGCAGCAGATTGTTGTCTCAAAGCTATGGGTAGAGGGCCAGGAACACAGAGTTTCAGAATCGAAGGAAAACGATATGTTTGCTGTTGTGATCTCAGCCAATTTCATGTTTCTTTTTTGAGTCATAGAGTACATGGTACTGTACAGGGAATGGCACCACACATTGGCAGTGCAATATTCCTCCTGCAACATGTATGAGGTGAGGGATGCCATCGACGTCCCTGCCGATTACACTTGCAGGAAGTGCACCCATCTCCAGCTCCTCCAAGACCGTGTTAGGGAACTGGAGCTGGAGTTGGATGAACTTCGGATCATTCGGGAGGCAGAGGGGGTCATAGATCAGAGTTATAGGGAAGTAGTAACTCCAAAGATGGCAGATAGATGGATGACAGTGAGGGGGACTGGGAGGAAGCAGCCAGTGCAGGGACCCCCTGCGGCCGTTCCCCTAAAGAACAAATATACCGTTTTGGATACTTGTGGGGGGGATGACTTACCAGGGGAAAGTAA
>NC_057758.1:917997-950008 GCF_004010195.1 Chiloscyllium plagiosum
GTTATGGGTAGGTTCTTCACTCAGCGAGTCGTAAGTTCATGGAATGCCCTGCCAGTAGCAGTGGTGGACTCTCCCTCTTTATGGGCATTTAAGCGGGCATTGGATAGGTATATGGAGGATAGTGGGTTAGTATAGGTTAGGTGGGCTTGGATCGGCGCAACATCGAGGGCCAAAGGGCCTGTATTGTTCTATGTTCTATGTTCTAATATATTTACACACAGAGACTCACTCACATACACTGTACACCGACACAAGCTATCCATTGCAAGCAAACACACACACATGTGCACTCACGCTCACGTATTCATCCACACTGCACAATCTCTCAACTGCACACAAACACTCGAACTCTCCCAGATGCACACGCACACATTCACACTCACTCAAATGCAGAGTCTCTCTCTGCCATGCATGCACATTAGTATTCTTTCACTTTTACTCACACAAGCTCTGTCACACACAGTCACACTGTTTCTCTGACACATGGACACGCACATACACACACACAGGCACGCACGGACGCACATGCACACAGACGAATTATTTCATTGAAGATTTTTTCAGTCAAATCAAAACCTGAACTCAACTTAAAACATAGTCAGATTCAAAGTGGGTCTTTACATCTGAAACTCATCGTCCAATCTGAGATGTCACCTCACTGATAAAATATTTTATTAACCAAGGACAATGATTTCAAAATAATCCACATTTTGCATTTAGTAAGCAGTCTACCTCCTACATCTACAAGGGCATCTAGTGTTATTTTTTTTTTAAAAAAAGTTTACTGATAAACACTGTGTCTTATACATCTCTATCAAGGCACGCCTGACGAAGGAGCTGAGATCCGACTCCTTGCAATTTCAAATAAACCTGGTAAACAATAACCGGGTGTCATAGAACATAGAACATAGAAGAATACAGCGCAGTACAGGCCCTTCGGCCCTCGATGTTGCGCCGATCCAAGCCCACCTAACCTACACTAGCCCACTATCCTCCATATGCCTATCCAATGCCCGCTTAAATGCCCATAATGAGGGAGAATCCACCACTGCTACTGGCAGGGCATTCCATGAACTCACGATTCGCTGAGTAAAGAACCTACCTCTAACATCTGTCCTATACCTTCCCCCCCTTAATTTAATTTTTCATCTGATTTCAACAAAACCTGCATTTTTTCACAGTAATGACGGGGAAGGCTTCAGCATCTCACTGTGCACGTGTTATGGAGCAGGTCAGGCCACCTCAATTATTTGAAAAATGTAGCCTAAAACCTAACTTTTCTTATTTTAAAGACAATTGCGGAGTGAAGTGGAATTTCCAGGTCTGATGCCCTTATACAAACGGCTTGGCTTTAAGCAAAACAGAATTTAGTTAAACACTACATTTGAAACACGATCGAAAATAGCAGAATTTGGAATATATTAACCACTGGAAAACTTAACTGACCGACCATAACAACAGTTACCAATTAATCGTTCAAATACAGCAACAACGCACAACCCAACAATTCATCCTTGGCATAAAGGTAAATTCAAACATTGATTATTACACGCAGGAGGGAACAACACCCGAAGACACTTCAGAACAAAGTCAGATGGGTTCTTTACCGAAGCTTACAACACCCCTGAACTCTCACATCTTATGACTGCTATAGGTACAACAAAACAAAAAAAAACTGAACTGGGAGTATTGGCCACTCCACTTGCATTATTTAACTCGACACTTTCTAAACTTACGGCATCTCTTTTTTTGTGACCCCTCTCAAACACATCAAGAACAGCATACCCTTGATAAAGGAACAGCTTCGTCACACGCTCTTGTGATCAGTACACAGGGTGTACACAGCTCAGTGGTCAAATATCAGCCCACTATGCTGTGGACATTGTATCACTATAGGCAATACAGTTTGAATATTGCTGACTTGTGTAGCCTGAGGCTACACAAACAGAGAATTAGGATAATTACTTTATAAAAAGAACAGGAGACTCTTCGATTAGTGCTCATCACTGACCTTGTCCCAATGTCAAACACCCCACACTGTAGATGTTGCATTACTGCATACAATTCACCCTTTGCATACTGCCATGCATCCATATACTCATTATCTCACAACTGTATATGTTGTACTGCTGTAGACAACACACGTGTTGCACACAGCCGAGTGTACAAATAACAGCCATCCTACATAGTCGCTAATGTATTGCTATGGATAATCCAGTCGCTGAATATTGTTAGGTGCTCAAAAATCCCACTGTGTCGCCATTATATTATTGCCAGTTCTGTCACTTTGTGTGTGAGTGTTCGGTTTTGTTTGTGCATGTGAGTGTGTGAGTGTATGTCTGCGTGTGTGTGTGCCTGTTTGTGTTTTTGTGTGAGTATGTTTGTGTGTGTTTGTGCATCTCAGAGACGTTTTTTCTGCATTCTGGTTACCAAAGTGTATATTTACTGCACTGAGTCCATGTTACTGCATGTGAACGAACGTGTATGTCTCTGTTTGAGGGAGTGTGTGTCTGAGTGAATCTATGCATGTTAATGTCAGTGTGCGTGCAACTGTGTGTATGCAAGTGTTTGTGTCTGTATTTATATGTGGATGTGTATGAGGGTGTTTGTGAGTTTGCGTGAGTCTGTGTGTGCATTTGTTTGGTGGTGGTTGTGTGTGTTGCCTCTGTCTCAGCGTGTATGAATGTTTATGTATGTCTGCCTGTGTGAGTCTGCATTCGTTTCTGCACGTATGTGAATTTGCATATATGAACGTATGTGCACCTGCGCATTTGAGTGCATATGTGTTTATATGTCAGTGGGTGAGTATTTCTGCATGTGCGAGTATGTGCACGTCAGCATGTTTGGTAATGTTCTATGTGAATTTGAGTGTGTGTGAATCTGTGAGTCCGTGGTTGCTACTGTTTGACTTGTAAGTAAATGAACCTTAGACGAGTATTATGTTGTTTTATAATTATAAATTGCAGGATCGTCTGTGTCATCATCGAGGGAACGTTCACCCTTCAAGCAGCTTTTATTGCAGTAAAACATCAGCCAAGGAGGAGAAGTGCAGGCAGATACTGTTGATGATGGAATGAAACCGCATTTCTGCATTCAGGTTGAATCCGTTTCTATTCAAACAGTCTTGACAAACATTCAGAAGAGTATGTTATGGGCAAGGCTAGATGCCGCAAAACGCAGGAAGGGGGTAGCCTAGCCCCTCACTTTTCTGTTTGTTTTAAGCAGGTGTAAAGTGTATGTCGCATGAATGATGCAAATGTTCGAACAACTAAACTTCAAGTAGAGCAAAATTTATTTAAATACCACTGCATGAAACACATACGAAAAAAAGAGAGCGTAGAATGACAACTGTTTGACAACTCAACAGACATGATCCCCGGAACTCAACAAAAAGTTGTTCCAATTTTCTGCAACATGCCCATATTCATACCCTTTGGCAAAAATGTAAAATCAAACAAGAGTTGTTACTGGCAGTATAAATGTCAGAACAAAAGTTCCAGCAAGACCTTCGTTCACTTTGGCTGCTTCTCTTTTACCAACAGCTGTTAAAACTGTTAAAACTAAACCAAACTAGAAAAATCTCTGATCTGGGAGACCTCACCACTCTCCTTTTTATTGTATAAGTGTTTAAAAAAAAACTATAAGTTGTTTTTTTTTAACCTGACGGTTCCCTTGGGAAGTATCTGTTACGAACTAGCAAAATCTACACCCCTGACAAATCGGAAACTCGACCGTTTACAACCCCTCTTGGAAGCAACCAAGGACTGCAGAACTTTTTTAAAAGAGCAGTATCGTCTCACCTCCGCCCTTCAAAAATAAAAACAAATGACTATCCAAAGATAGTGTCATTTTAAACTCTTTTAATCGCGCACTTTTACTATGCTGCAATACATGTACATCACATTAATTACTTCATTGTCTCAAAGATGTTACTGGCAACGTAAACGCTGAAATATTGTAACACCAACACAAAATTCAAAGCATCTTATAACTATCAAATCTTTCTGTTCGTGCATGTGCAATGTTCTGGAGAAAAACCGATAAGTCCTTCTATCTTTACGCCCACTTCATGTAAGTGTACAGCACCGACACCAACATCTCTCGCATCGACCGCCAATTGGAATGATTCACGTACTGAGGCGTGGGCAATAACGGGGTAGTGGTTAACACAACTTTCAGACTGTAAAATGCCTTCTGATATTCTTAAAATCACAAAACACGGGATTATAGCCCAGCAAGTGTATAAGGAACAATTAGCTTTCGAAGAGCTGATTTTTCATCAGGTCGTTTTGAAGCAGGACCATACGACACAGAATTTATAGCGAAAGTTCACAGTTACACAATGACACATTGAACAAACCTAGGCTATTACATATTTATGTTTTTGTTGCAATGGATTGTTGGTTATATAAATCACAGAACCTCTTTTAAGTCACAATCTCAAGACAATTTAAGGTTCTGTAATAAAAGATGGTGTCTCAGCTCAGATGATGCCTTTAACTTGCTTGGTGAGAGCCTTTCCATTTCCTAATCTTGAGGCAGACTGGTTCTGTTTCCAAAATGGAATTTACATATTTTGTGGACTGATAAACTGCAGTGCTTCGTCTGTAGCCTCACTGAAAATGTTACCTAGTATGGTGCCGAAACATCTAAAAATGAACCTTCCAGCTCATCAAGCAAATCCAGAGCCTCAACCTGAGCTACAAACTTCTCAAAACTTGCCATGACAGCTTGCAGTTTCTACAATTTTTGAGCAAAATAGAATGTATCTGCAAATGCAATTCTGTAAACATATATTCACCCCATAACTGTAAATGTGTGTGCTTGTGCAGGAAAGAGAACGTGATGTGGGCATTAAACCGGAGATAACAACTCTGTCCTAGTTTTAAACTTCACCATCCCCCCACTACCTGAATTTCTGTCTTAAGATCCCTATTTCTCATCCTACCAAGGTCGGTGGCTCTTATGTAGACAATGACTTGCGGCTACTGTCTCTTCCCCGCAAATTTCCCCAAAACACAATCAGAGATATCATCAACACTGGAACGTGGCAGGCAGAACACCAAACGTGAGTCTATCTCGTTCCCTCAGAACGACTTGTCGTTTCCACGACATATGGAGTCCCCAATGACTAATGTTGTGCTCCTCTTCTCACTTCCCATCTAAGCAACAGGAACAATTTCTGCGCCAACCAGTTCCCCGTGGCTTACCCCTGTTATGTCGTCTCTCCACCCCAACAGTATCCAAAATGGCATACTTTTTGTTGAGGTGAACGGCCTTTGAGGATCCCTTCATTGCCTGCCAGTTTCATTTCTATCCACTGAGGGTACGCCACCAACCTTCTTCTTGTACCTGAAGTGTGCCTACTCATTGTAACTGCCCTCAATAACCCGCTCCACCTGCCAAATGGCCCGAATTTCAGCCAGCTCCACCTCCAGTTCTCGAACTAGACGTTTTCAACGAGCTGACGTTGGGTGCATTTCCTGAATATACAGTTATCAGGGACACTAGCGGTAATCTTACTTCCCACATTCTGCAGGAGGAACATTCAACTGCCCTAACTTCCATTCCCACTATTCTAAATTCCTAACGAGCCGGCTGAAAACTAAAGGAAAAAGAAAAGCTGGGTCACCTACTCATTCCGGAGCATAGCAACTTCTTTGCTCATGTTGCCAACCTATTTATGTCTCACTGTCCTCATCGCCATCTCCCCCAATGTTTTTTGTAGCTTGCAAACTTACTAATCGGGCCACCAATATTTTCTTCCACATCATTTAAGAATGAAATATATAAAAATATTCCAAAATTCTTCTTTTAAATGTACAATTCATTTATAATCAATTATACAGAATGTATCAAATGGACTGCTGTTCTCAAAATTCTATGGCTTTTATGATTCTATAAGTAGAAGTGTTAGTGGGCAGAACGTGTACATGTAAGGAATTCAGTGGGAGAGAGCAGGAAGTTTTTGCTTACACCCCCAATAATTTACATTTCTATCTTGTGGAAAGGTCCTTGTGTATAACTTCTACGCATACCTCTCAGATTATTGAGTTCTTCTATCAGGTCACTCTTCTTCTTCCTCCTTTGAGTGTGTCAAGAAATGTGATGCTTTAGATTATTCATCACGTTGATTCTCCAGTTCTAGCTGTCATCGAAATTCCTGGTAAATCTCTCTTTCATTTAAAGAGACAAAGCAGAAAGTGCAGCTGAGACTCAGTACATCCGTGAAGTCTGCAAAGGAAGGCTCAGTCGGCTTCTTCTTCAGAATGGTGCGGTACAGCTGTGTTGAACTTTCGTTGAACTTACAGCTGTGCAAATAACACTTCCGAAGAATTTTGGTAATTTGATTGATTTCAGACATTCCATTATAATACTTGTATCTTTTAAACAATCCCTATATTGTAATAAATAGCTCCGAAAAAGCATGAATTTACAAGAATTTACAAGAATGAAGTGGAACCTCTGGACAAGTTGCAGAACAGCTTTACCAATATGCTGCTTGGATTAAAGGGGATGAGCTCGAAGGAGAGATTGGAAAAACAGGGTTGTTTTCTCTGGAGCAGCGAATGCTGAGGGGAATCTTGTTCGAATTCTATACAATAATGAAATATATAGGTAAGATTCACAGCTAGAATCTTCGTCCCACTGCTGAAATGCCGAATACTGGAGGCGGGGTGGGGGTGGTTGTATTTAATGTGAATAGGGGAAATTTGAAGGAAGATATGAGAGACACTTTTTTTACACAGAGAGTAAGTGCCTGGAACACACTATCGGGTAAGTGGTGGAGGCAGAGACATTAAGGGCTCTTAAAGGGCGTTGCGATAAGCGCATGAAAAATGCAAGGCATTCAGTGATTAGATTAGATTAGATTACTTACAGTGTGGAAACAGGCCCTTCGGCCCAACAAGTCCACACCGACCCGCCGAAGCGCAACCCACCCATACCCCTACATTTACCCCTTTAACCTAACACTACGGGCAATTTAGCATGGCCAATTCACCTGACCCGCACATTTTTTGGATTGTGGGAGGAAACCAGAGCACCCGGAGGAAACCCACGCAGACACGGGGAGAACGTGCAAACTCCACACAGTCAGTCGCCTGAGTCGGGAATTGAACCCGGGTCTCTGGCGCTGTGAGGCAGCAGTGCTAACCACTGTGCCACCGTGCCGCCCGTAACATGGACCAAGGACAGGCAGAAGGGATTGGTTTAATTTGCCATCATGTTCGGCACAACATCTCGGCCAAAGGTACCATTCCTGTGCCGGACAGCTCTGTACCATGTTGAACGCTTTACATTAACTGTTCTATGTTAAACAAAGGGACTTCAGACTCATTTTTCATGATCTTCAAATTCTCCCCTACCTCTCCTACCAAGTTTTTCATTAAAGTCCCATTTGGCAGAAATGTTTCTATGTGCTTCGACAGTGGTTTCACGCCGTTAAATTTAAATTCAAATGACTCACTGCGCAAGGATAGTTTCATCATTTGACCTCTGTTTCTCTTTTAATTCTTTTACGTCAGTAACCTCAAAGCTGTCAATTTTCAGACACAGCGAAGGCTTCGCATTCTTTTGTTCGGTGGAACACTTTGTAAACAGGAGATTCTGCGTCCATTCTTACTTTATTTCTGATTGGTTACTGATATGAGGTGAGCATTTTTTGAAATTTTCGAATCTGTTCCTGCAACTGAAGAGGCCCAGGCATCCAAAGTTGTTTTTAAACTAAATATATCCTGAGAGTTGATATCGTTCTTTGCAACTTTGCTGACGCCCAGTGCATCCGAATGGGATACAATACGTCCGTTGAACCTTGACAAAAAAATTGCCAAGCGTTATCACATCTTGCTTGGTTCTTGTTGCACGTTGTCTTCATATGTTTAGACAATTGGAAGGTGTGTTTACAGCCATGGTAACTTTATCTGTCAACTGCAAAATTATGGATCCATACACGATGGTCTCCTTCTGTGTGCAGGCAATGACTTTATTATCACGCTGATTAGATTTCTTGTATTCATTCGTGGGATATCGGATTCGCTGGTTTTGCTCAGCAATTCATTGCCCATCCCGAGTCGCACTTTAGAGGCGGTGCTGAGCTGCCTCCTTGAACTGCTGTAGTGCAGATGCCGCAATTAAAACTATAATGTCCTTAGGGTGCAAATTGAAGCATTTTGACCCAACCAATAGAAGGAACGGCGATATATTTCCGAATCATATTAGTGAATGCTTGGAGACAGGCTTTCAGAGACTGGCTTCCATGCATCTCTGACCTTGTACTTTTAGAATTTACAGATAGAGGTTTCGTAAGGATATCCGTAGGGATCGTTGTTGAATTTCTGCAATCCATATTTTACATAGACCACACTGCTGCTTGTGAGCGTCGGTGGTGGAGAGAGTGGATGCTTTTCACCTCATCAAGCTGTTTTGTCCTGGATTGTGTCACATGTCTTGTGTGTTGTTGGAACTGCATGCATCTAAGACTGTTCGGGTAGTCCATCACACTTTTTGCTCTGCTTTCTCTCATACAAGCGATAAGCATGTCTCACTGATCACGTATTTGTGTCAAGGTGCATGCTTGAGCTGTTGGAAGTTCATTTAACTTTACCATTTGTTTGTCTCGTTCATAGTTTCCTACCAAAATTCAATGATCTTTGATGATGAATATACAACTGTGTTAATAAGTCTATTCCCTTTCAAGTTTTTTGCAGGCAAATGTCCAGATTCGTTTGAAGAACCTTTGCACCTTTACCAATTCAGCTTCATTACTTCCTCAACACTTATCCAGGCACAATGTATCATTCAAAAATCTGTTTTCCGGATTGGAACAAATGGAACGCCTTATTATCTGTCCTCGAGGGAACCCGTTCACCAGTTACCAACGCCGTGCAATCATGAGATTTAGGATAAAGAGTTTGCAGTTTGTGCCTGCTGTATCATTCAAAAGAATGACATTTGATCCAATATTCTACATGTCCACTTCCCTGTCCTTTCGCCACAAGCTTTCATTCTCTGACTGATCAAGAATTTACCTATCTCAGGCTTATATATGCAGAAGGTTAGTGTCCCCACACCTCTCTGCTGCAATTATTTCCAAAGACTCACAACCCAACTGAGAGAAGAAATCCTTCCTCATTTCAGTGTTAATTTGGTGTTTCTATATCCTGAGACTGTTCCCTCTGTTTCCAGATTCTGTCAGAGTGGACTATCCTTTCTGCATTTCCCTTGTAACGTACACATTAATAATGCTTACTGTTTCAAGTAGATCAGCACTCATTCTTTTAAATTCCAACTAATCAAGTTCCAAATTGTCCAGTTTTTGTTTATGTCACCATCCCTCGATCCCAGTGTTCATCCTAATGAATATTGAAGTTCCCTCTCAGTTTTTTTTCAAAAGATGGTTACTCAACAGAAGTATCCAGAAACTTTGGTTTATATTTAACAGGGGTTTCAGCTTCAAAACAAAGATCTCAGACATTCCTGTTTCCACAACCTCCACCCCTGTAAGATGGATTCACTTGATCAATGGCTCTGCTGCTGAACCCATCATTTGCAATCCTTCCCCAATGAACTCCACTGTTCCCTTTCACCCTTTGGTTTGCAGGCAACATGTACCATCAGTACCCTGTAGAACATTCAAACGAGTTTAGGAGCAGGAGCAAGTCATTCCGCCCTTCGTGCCTGTTTCAACATTTAATGCAATCATGGTTAATTATCCAAATCAGTCCACTGTTCCTGATTTCTACTCATGTCTCTGCCATTAAACTCTCTGGCCTTCCAGCACATATCGGTTATTTCCACTCTACTGCATTTCAGATGCATTTTGCAACGGGTAACAAAGGAGTGAAAAGCATTTACATGAGGAAAGCTACAGACAACTGTTTTAGGAATCGACACGTGCATGAAAAACAGAAGGGCACAAGATAATCTGGAAGATTAACGGAATGTTGGTCCTTCGTTCACTCAGGTATGAATAGCAGAGCAAGGTTTCTGAAGGTTTGTAGCTCAGGTTGAGGTTTATGGTGTAGGTGTGCTCGCTGAGCTGTAGGTTTGATATCCATTACCTGGCTAGGTAACATCATCATGAAAAGCATTTACATGAGGAAAGCTACAGACAACTGTTTTAGGAATCGACACGTACATGAAAAACAGAAGGGCACAAGATAATCTGAAAGATTAACGGAATGTTGGTCCTTCGTTCACTCAGGTATGAATAGCAGAGCAAGGTTTCTGAAGGTTTGTAGCTCAGGTTGTGGTTTATGGTGTAGGTGTGCTCGCTGAGCTGTAGGTTTGATATCCATTACCTGGCTAGGTAACACCATCATCATCAGTGGCGACCTCCAAGTTGAAGCGTAGCTATTAGATATAAATAGAAAGCAGGAGACAACACCCTATGAATAGCAGAATAGGCACTATTACTGCAACTGTATAGTATTATGACACGTGGTAAACACCTCTGCTAATTTAAACCAGCCACACAGAAAATGTTCACCTCGTGCCGTAAGCTGTTAGAATTCGAAAGACAAAGAACTATCCCAGATGTCACTGTCTAAAGTAAAAATTAACAATTTTATTCTAACAGTTAAACAGAGAATATTAAATTGCTCACAACTCCTTTCGCTTTAACCGATCTTTTGCATCCGAATCGATAGTACTGGTCCAATAAAAATTCCAGATGAAGATTTATAAACAACATCAACTTTCAAAAACAGTCAGCTATAGAATCATCTCTTTGTATCTGCATCTGAAGATTTTCCTGTAAATCGGATTCGATGTTCTGTTGCGCAAACTTCTCATAGACAGGTCCTTGCAGTGTGCTCTTCAAGTAGCAGTATATGTTTGCGCATGAACTTGGCAGTTCTTTTTCTAGCTGTTCAAAATGTCCAGTTTTATATCCCAAACCATCGGATCATTTCATTTGTTTTAATATTATCAAAATAACAAAATCAAATTTGATTAAATTTTGGTATCTTGGAGCATAATTTAAACTGATTGGCTGAATTTGAACTTGTGTTTGTTTCCTGATAACTGAGCTGCAGCTATTTGTTTCTCAAGTGATAATTTCTTAGTTTGTTCAGAACACTGTTTCTTTGTCAGTCCTTGCTAGTTTTGCAACCTTCTTAAAGTACAGTACACCTCTACATCTTCATAACAACAAGGTGCAGGTGAGATCATATATGGAGTAATTTAATCAGTTTTGGTTTCCTTATTGAATTAAAATGTCGTTTCTACGGGGTGACAAGTTAGGCAGGAAGCCTACTCTTAGGTGAGGTAAACTGGGGCATGAAAAAGCCTTGGCTGGTAGGATTAAGGAAAATGGCAAGGCATTATACGCCTTTATGAGGAACAAGTGGATAGCTAGAGGAATGGTAGAGCCGATCAGGGATATTTGAGGGAACGTATGCCTGGATTTGGAGTAGATAGGTGATGTCCATTAATGGAAACCTTGCTTCAGCATTCACAAGTGAGTAGGAAGATGGAAACTCGAATAGTTTGATGATATAACGGAGTATCTGCTGGAAATTTGGAAAGCCTGAGTATAAGTAATTCATCTGTGCCAGATGGGATGCACAAAAAGTTGCAACGGAAAGGGAGGGAAGAGATTGCTGCATATTTGCCTCGTTCCTGATGAAGGCATATACCCTAAAGGGCAATCCTCCTGCTCCTCAAATGCTGCCGAATAGCACCACTCTCTCGACAGGTCTACCTACGGCTGAGATGGATTGATTCCTGATCACAATGGGAAATCAAAGGATCAGTGGACAAGGAAGAGATCGTTAGGAAAATTGAAGCATCTATGTACCTAATAAATTTTCATCGATGTTTGAATAGCCAAATAGTTTGTGCCCACTCCTATCTCTTCTCAATTTATGGAAATAATATTTCACGAATTGCTACATTTAAAATCATGTGGGAGAATTTCAAAACGTGCACTAAGAAACTGGCATCTCTAGTTCAACTGAACTATAGCCAACCTCTTTTATTTTATTCCTCGCAGCTAACGTAGTGACGATTGTAGCCCTGCCTCTTCTAATGCTATCTTACGGCCAAGTCTTTTGCAGACTTAATGATCATCATTCTTGATCGAATTCTGAGACATATACCATTGATTATTGAGATAGCTTTTTTGTTCATTCTTTTGAATTTCCTTATCTGTAATCTTCACTATACTTAATATTTGCTGTCATTGTGTGTTCCGTCTGGTTCACCATCACTTTCACTTTTTATCGATTTGTAGTTATTTCTTGCCAGAAGCTGAAAGTTAAGTACTTCACTGAAAATAGAGGCATACATTGTTCCAGGAACTGACTCTGTATTTCAGACTAGTGCATGCATATTGGTTCAGAGATTTGCCTTGTGATTTCGACATAAACTAGATTGTGGTACAAGCGACAGTTTGGGCATCAATTGAATTCCTTGACGACGTTCTCAATCCTGAAATGCCATTTATCCTGCTTCTACGGATCAATGCCTTCATTACCAGATACATCGCCTTGACCTGCAAAGCTCACACAAGATACCCGGTTTCCAGCAGTGCAGAACGCTCCACAGACTCAGAGATGCAAAATCGAAAGAAATCAGTCATCTTACTATTAGTTGTCTCGCGAAGTTTTTGTTCTGTTCTGGTTCGTGTTTATGGTGTATTCTATATGGAATGCAATGTCTGTCATTGGCTATAATTCTGCATAGTTAGATAATTATTTACCTGAATTAGGTTTAATGCTTGAACTCCTCAGTTGCTGCACAAATACCGTTAACTTATGCTGTGACCCAGACTAAAGTCAGAGAGCAATTGGAGGATATAGTTCAAAAAGCCCTTTTACATCAATTACTAAATTAATACAATCTTTAAAAGTGGAGTCGGTGGTGCAAGTGGAATATTTTTCTACAATAATCTTTCCCCAGGGCGGGCAGTTAGAAACCAGTATAGAAAAGGAAATGCTTTCTTACAGGTTCATGTTTAGACATCACAAAACACCTCGTATCTCATCACGTGTTAGTGACAGAGACACAGTGAGGACACGCTTTTATTCTTTTGTTGTCCACACCATGATCCGTCTGCTCTCCCATAATTCAGTGCAACAGAGAAAGAGCAGTCAACTCGCTTCCTGCAGCAGTGAGTTGCAACACACTGTCAATCGGTACTGATAACTTTGAACAGGTTCGACATGATAGTGAAAGTTGGCTTCAGAGACCCTTGTGTATTTCGTTACATTGATGATGGTTCAGTGAAGATCTCCAAATGAGGCCGCCAATTTCCATTCAATTCAAGAATATGTTTTTCGTTACTGTTAAGGAAAACGGCAGGATATAAATAAGGATAAAGATTTACACGGAATTCAATCTCAGAAAGACTTGCACAAATTTTGAAAAACAGAGTTTAATGCATTCTGCAGTGATCTCCTTCAAAGATCCAAAATCCCTGTGAAGTTATATTTCCTTCTTCGTCTTCAATTTTATCCTCAACAGTCTTCTTCCCTTATATTTCATAAGTGGTATATAAGTTTTTTAAAAATGCAGACTGGACTGCGTTCCTATTCTGACTCCCTGAACACATGGAATCCCTATAGTGCAGATACACGAAATTCGGTCAATTAAGCATGCACTGACACTGGGAGCATCATCCATCCCATGCCCATTTCCCTTTCCTATTCTCATAAACTCACATTAACCATTGCTAATCCACCTACAAGCTAACCCCTGGACAGTAAGGGCAATTTACCATGACCAATTCATCAAAACTGCATACCTTTTGGACTGTGGGACGAAAGCTGATCACACAGCAGGAACTCACACAGAAAATGGAAGAACGTGCGAAAACCATGCAATCACCCAAGGTTGCAATTGAAGCTGGGTCCGTAACATTGTAAAGTAGTGGTGCTATCCATTGAAGCATAATGCTTTCGTTGCCATTCAGCATTTCAGTGATTGAAATTTACAGTGTATGAGGCTACTAAAGCTAACACATCTGTCGTCTTTCTACAATGAACTGCCCAGCTTATCATACTGTCCAGCCACATATCTGTCGATCTCGCAATTCATCCTTTTCAAATAATTACACAGCTGTCTTTGAGATATCCTATGAAATGCTTCTCAATCATTACCAGGTAGCACATTCAAATTCCTAAATACTCTCTGCACAATGTCTTTCTTCGAAACTAAAATTTATCCTTCCTGGCCCCATTCAGGGCCGGCATGGTTAGCACTGCTGTCTCATAGCAGCAGGGAACTGGGTTCGATTCACACCTCGGGTGACTGTGTGGAGTTTGAAGATTCTCCCCTTGTCAGCGTGGGTTTCCTCAGAGTACTTCAGTTCCCTCCCATTATCCAAAGATGTGCAGTTTAGATGAATTCGCCTTCCTAAGTTGCCCATAGTTTTAGGAACATTAGTAAAGAACAATTGTTTTTTTTTTACACCTAAGTAAAACGGCAGGATATAAATGAGGATGGAGATATACGCAGAATTGAATCTCAGAAAGACTTTCACAAATTTTGAAAAAACAGAGGTTAATGCATTCTGCAATGACTTCCTTCACAGTCAGGGAATGGATCTGGGTAGGTTACTCTTTGGAGAATCGGTGTGGACTTGTTGGGCCGAAGAGCCTGTTTCTCTACTTCAGGGAATCTAGTTATTCTACTAAATCTCCTTCAAACTCACTCGAGGGCTTCGACATTCAAACGCAATAATGTGCGAAGAACTGTATATAATACTTCAAATATAGTCCGCCAAAGATTTGTGGAGATGTAGAATTGTCGGTTTATACTCTATGCCCCTCTTTACAAAATAGTATAAGCCTTCTTAACGAGATTTCAACTTGCCTGTCCAGCTTCAGAGAATCATGCACTTGAACCATAAATTTCCTCTACTCCTATACATTCCTCAAAATTCAGAACACGTGATACATTGCCAGTTCTCATCCCGTTAATCATTTTCCACTTCAAATCACCTGACCCTTTTCAGTTCCGACCAACAGAACCATTTTGCAGTTGTCATCCCCTGAGCCCCTTACCACTTCTGGCCCTAAACCACTCTCCCGCAATGCTGCCACCTTTTCAACCAGTTTTCTATTCTAACACATTTCCATCCCTGATCCCTGAAGCCTATTTCTGTTGTGAACCGATGAGCACCTTTCCCTCTTTAGAATCATAGAGTCACAGAATTTTCCATGATAGAAGAACATTATCTTGAATGTACCGGGTCTAAAAGGGCTGCCCAGTTGGTCACATACATCTTGAATGTAGCGGGTCCAAAAGGGCTGCCCAGTTGGTCACATTCTCCAACCCTCTACTCAAAACCCTGTGAATCCAACACTTTTAATTATATATCCAATTCTCTTTTGAGACATCCTTTGCATTCCGCACCATAATTGTCCCAGAAGATGCATTTCAAATCTGAGTGAAGAAGATTCCCCTCAGTTCAATCCTAGCACTCTTACTAACAATCTTGAAAGCTTGCATTGGCATCCCAAAGAGCTTCATAATTGAAGCCTTTGTGCTATCATGAAGGCACTTTAGGAGAATGGCCAGATGAATAATTAGCGATTTGGAAACTGAATGATTTATTTGGGTGGTAGGAATGATTTGCCTTGCGACATTCCCTCTCTCTCACGTGTCTTTGATGAATATGTTCGCGAGTTGCGGTGTTGTGATTTGATGTGATCCCGAATCTACTCTTGTTGATAGACACTGAACGCTGAGCTCAAAATGACCTGACACAGAGGAATTTAAACATTTGAGGCAATAAGAAAGAAAAAGACAAAATGCACGAGTGGAGGAAATGAAAATATTAAATAAATATTTCACTAGAAATCCTGAAGGCTTGTTATGAGATTGTCATCGGTTTTCTGTTTTTTTTAATGGTAGCAACGAATTTCATTTTCTCTGCTTCAGACTCTCTGTCTCTCTCCACGTCATTTATATTTGAAAAGACTGGTGAATCATGTATTCCATCTCTGCTGGCCTTGATTATCGAATTCTCAAATTCATTCACACAAGTTGAAACTTGAGTGTAGTTGGAACCTTGTACTGTTCCGTTAAGAGGATGTGAATGCTTTTCTGCACTGGGAGCTGATAAGACCAGTCTCAGAGTGTCATGTAAAATGGAACCGAGCTCACATTTGGCTGTGAAATAGGTATCTGAGTTGGTTGCTGTTCTGTCAATAATTCGAATTTAACCAGTCAGTTCAAATTATGCCACAGGGTTGTAAAACTGAAACGTGTCTGAATTTATTGTTGAGCCAACATCGAACCAATGAGACGATCCAATGTTGGGGACACTGAAAAGGCATGCATTTTGAAAATCAGACAAAGGAATTTCAATCGAGGAAGGGAGAGCCATGGCTTGAAATCCTCCTCATCAAAGGTATCTTTTCACGTAAAACATCTTCACAGTAAAAGGGAAGAAGTAGATTCAGAGAGATCTTCAACTGGAATGAGAATGATAACGAAGACGACAGCTGCTGTGTGGTCTTGAAATTAATTTGATGTAATTTTAGTAAGTGTCTTATTGGATCAATATATTGTTACCGAGTTGGAGCAGTTAAGATGTAGAGGGGTTAGTTGCTGTTCTTTTTCTTATATTCACTTATGGATTTAAAAAAGTCGTTGTTATTTTTCGTGAGATCTCTGTCACTCAGATTTCTTTCAACAAATTACGAGGTGAGGTGAGCTTTTTTGGGTATTTGGTACAATTGACAGTAAGATTAACCGCCGTGTCATAACAGAAACGAATCACCGCTGTGGATATGAAACTATTGACGAGGGAATACCTTTTGAACGCATAACGAGGCACTATGCGGGCTGACTCTGGTCCAGAGTTGGGAGACACTCAGCAGACAACGTGGAATTCTGATAGAGACACGGCCGATTGTGTCTGCTGAATTATTTGATTCCCAACATCAATGATCAGTATATGCCTCCCATCAAGCCATTGGCAGTAGCATGAAAAGGCCATTCATCCACTTGCATTCTCATCGCCGTAAAACTGCATTTTTGTTGATTCAAAAGTAACATTCCTTTTGTCGGCAATAAATGATTTATTCTTTAGCACCACAACATAAATCTTAGTGGTTCCTCGTTTGATCAGAATGAATTTCGGATTTTCTTTATTGACATTTTTCCTCTTGCTTCCACTCCTTGCCTGTCCTCCAGGCCTTCGCTCGCATCACCCACCCATCTGGAGCACCCATTCCTTTGGTCGCATGTTGTTCAATTCCTCCATTCGCTTTTGTCAATGGTGTGGAGAAGTCCCCAATTCCGTTTGTTTTTACATTCCGTCAGGCCATTTGTCCATGCCCAATAACATGGCCAAGGAAGGTGACTTGGTCATTGGCATATACAGTCTTAGCGAGGTTTATCATCAAACCTGCCTCCGGAAGTCAATTGAACAATCGAGTACATGTTGCAAATGTTCCTTCCATGTGTGACTAAAAATCACCGCGTCATAGATATAAACGAGACAAATTGGAAATCCGGAAAAAACTTATTGATTAGTCGTTGAGATGTGGCTGGGGTATTTTTCATACTATTTGGAATAATTTTAAAACGATACAGCTCATTCGGAATAATAAAAGTTGAAATTGTCTTCACTCGTTCAGACAGAGATTCCTGCCAGTATCCTCTGAGAAAATTCATCTTAGAAATATGATTTGTGTGCCCCACGTTGTAATTGAAAATGAACAAAATTAGCATTTACTCTGAAATCTGTAAATTAATACCTTCTAAAGTCAATTTAATGCAGAAAGCCTGACTTCACTGAATTCTGTGAACAGACCGCCTTTCCTTGCAAGCTGTGCAAACAATCTAATTCGGAAGAGTCAGGGAAAAACACAAGAGCAGTAGCAGTTTTTTGAACAGTAAAGGAATGGGAAAACAACTCCTTATGTGAAAAAGGGCTCGAACTGGTCACAAGCTGATTGTCATTGAGGTGAGATAAGGCTGAGCGAAGTATAGGATAAACAAACCATATGAATGATATTCGGGACCCTTGAACAAGGCATTTTTGTCAAGTGCATGTGGCCCGTCTGCAATATAGAGGCTAAAATTAATAAAGCTCAATTTTGGTTGCTCTTGCTAATAGTTGAGTCGAGTCAATTTAATTTCCACGACAGTAAACTTGGGGGCTCATCTGGCACTCCGCGATTGGGTGAGATTCTGAGGATTCCCAGGAAGTGCAGGTGCCAGCACCTTGAAGGTCTTTCACTTCATCTCGAGTGCTGAGTTCGCCCTTTTGTATGAGAGGGATGTGAATCTGTGGATCGCCCCGGCGTCATTGTCCAAACTGAATAAGGTCGGGGTAAGAATAGTGGCATAATTAATCCGATGTAGAGACTCATTCGATGAGAATGAAGGATCAGGAGAAGGGTTTGCGTGGTATTTGAGCAAAACCCAAGTGAAGGGGATTGCCGTCTCTTGAGTGTTTAAGAGACAGCAAGTTTAAGGGTGGTTTTAGACTTGGAACCACCACTGGCTCAGTTGGATTCGCCAAAGACATACTCGGTACATGGTTTCTTGGGTTACACGCCCAATCCGAGAGGGGACCTCCGGAGTTAAAAATCAAGTAAAAGGGATAAAGATAATGTACCACAGAAAGAGACAGGAAATGGAACACTTTTCCAGCAAGAACAGACAAGAGGGTGCACAGAGGAATTGGAATGGCCAACGAAAATACAGTACACGTTAAATAATTACGATCCAGCACTGTAAAGCAGTTAGAATTGTGGATGAAGGAATGTGGTTTTCCGGAGAGAGGAAGTTTTAGTAAAAGGCAGTTGGACATTTTGATATCGAGTTTGGAGGAGAGAGAGAAGGAGAAATGCAAGGGAAAAATAGAACCTGTGAATTGGAGTGCTTATAACATGTGGAAGGCTTAGGCTGATATCAGGGAAAGGAAATCTCAAGTAAAGGGTAGATCAAACAAACACCAGCGCACATGCAGACGTGCGCGGAAAACAACCAAACAAAGTTGTACAGTATCTTAATTCTGTTTCAGATCCTGATCTTGATGACTGCCCTCCGAGACCTACAGCCCCCCTCCGAGATCCAGCTGGCGAAGGTACTACGTTAGCGGCCGCCGCTTCAGGGTCCACTGAATCACTGGTAGCATCTCGTACCGGCAACATATTGGACCAAGAAGCCCAGGAGAAGTATAACTGGCCAACCGCAAATGTCCATGCCACAGTAGCCAACCCGCAAATGGAGCAGAACAGAGAATTTAATGCTTTTATTGCTGCGCTGGCGACCGCCTGGGAGGCATTCCCAGTGCGAATGGACATGACCAAAATTGCAATTTGTAAACAACGGGAACTTGAGACAGTGTCCCAGTACCTTACGCTTCTCACCCGACGACATAACGGCGGCAAAAATCACGCCATTTGAAGCACATCTGAGGATCAGTGGAATGAAGGCCGAAATAGGGAAGAAGATGTATTACCTGGGCCATGGAAAAGCAGAATTTCATAGAACAACATGTGATACATGTAGAAAAAATGCTAACCCAAGAGAAGGATAAGAGGAAATGAAAGATGGAACAGCAAGCACATAAGCCTGATGCAGATGGTGGCCCAGCCGTAGGAGGCAGGTGTTGCGAAAAAGAGAGAGGAAGATGCGCTAGCATATGTAGATCTGGTGGGTACTTTGTTTGGGGAGCAATGGACCGTTGGGTGAGACAGTGCCAACACAGACAGCGTCAATTTGCCCAGAAGGCTGGAGAGCAGTGTGACTGACAGGGGAAGTCTGAGGTGGAGTTGTGCAGCTCATGAGGTACAGGTACGCCTCTTTCCTTTATGCTTGGCAACGAAGACTTGCTTATGCTAATCTCTTCTACTCACGTTACGGGCACTGAAACATGTCCCACCCCCATATTGAGCGCTGAGACTGCAGAGTGTGTACCATATATTCAGGACAATAATGATGCATATAAGTCAATGCCTACCTTTATCTTATATGTGGAAGATACCTCAGTTACCTTTTTTGGTAAATACAGGATCATCCCTGAAAGGCTTAGTAGTGACAATGGGACACCATTTGCCAGTAATGCCCGACAGCAGATCTGTGATTATTTGGAAATAAACATGATACAGCACTGTGCCTACCACCCAGCGAGTGGTGGGGCAGTGGAAAGAGAAAATGCTACCTTAAAATATAAATTGACAAAATGTGAGGAACTCGGGGTGGCATGGACAAAAGCACTTCCAATTGTACTAATATATATGAGATCTAGGAAGAGCTAAACTCAGCTTGTTTGAGATTTTATTTGGCAGCGATGAATTATGTTTCCGCTTGAAATAGCCCACCGTTGGAATATTGTGTGCAGTTCTGATCGCCACAGTGCCAGCAGGATGAGGAGATTTTGGAAAGCGCTCAAGAATTGTTTAATAGGTTGCTAACTGAGGAGAGATTTGACAAACTTGATTTGTTTTCACTTGCATGTGCCTGGATAAGCGGTGACATGATGGGCGTTACAAGATAATGAGAGGCATAGATTGATTAGACAACAGTCTTTTTCTCGGGTGGGAAATGTCAGTGACTAGTGAACAAAAGTTAAAAGTAATAGTAGCAACGATATGAGGGGCAGTATTCATGGGACGTAGATTAACTTGGTAAGGGCAGAATTTGTAACCTGCCCTCAGTTGCATTTTGAAAAATGTTTTGCTGGAAAAGCGCAGCAGGTCAGGCAACATCCAAGGAGCAGGAGAATCCACGTTTCGAGCATTGGTCCTTCTTCAGGAATCAGGATTCCTGATCGTCGAAACGTCGATTCTCCTGCTCCTTGGATGCTGCCTGACCTGCTGCGCTTTTCCAGCAACACATTTTTCAGTTTTGAGTCTCAAGTCAACTGAGTGAGCCTGAAGATCGCGTTTAGCTAAAGCTCATTGCTTACAACTTCGCTCAAGAATATTAGACAAGATAGCGACTTTAGACAAGTCAGACAGTCAGTTAGAGGCAAATATTTAACAATTAAACATTGCTGAGCATTAAAAGCATTTAACTATCTGTAAAAAATATACTTGGAACGGATAAAGAGACGGAGAGAGTGTGAGAGAGAGAGATAGACATGAAGGTCAAGACGGAATTTTAAAGAGGTGAGTAAGATGGAGGAAAGAGGAGAGGAGAACAATGAAGCAAAGGAATTGAGCTTTAAATAGTGCAATTGAAAATTTTGGGGGAACAGGGCAGAAAGACACAATGTCCCAGTCTTGTAAATCTCTAGCCCTGGATGTATCCTGTTCTATCGCAATGGGTCGTTAGATACACCCATTTTATACAGTCGAGAAGAGATTGGCCCTGGGAATTCTAAACATTGAAGACTTGCTTTGGGCTGCCTCATGAAATATGCGATGACACACGAAAGCAGAATTCCTGTTGACTCTCATTGAACACTGCCCTTCAGTTGTCTAACCAGTCCTTTTATAACAGAAACAACACTCGGAGAAATCTCTGAAGGGAACAAATTTCATCAAATAGATTGTCGTCAGTTTTCTCAGACAGTCACAGAGATAGTCTAAGACAGAGAGTGACCGTATCACAATTAAAATAGTTGGTCACGTCCAGTGAGATAGAATTCTCATCTCGCTGGTGTTGAATATACCAAAAGGACAAGATCCACTTGACCACAATACCAAAAAACTTCCAGTCATGGATGTATCGGTAACGATGGTGCTTATAAAAACAGGAAGTATTTGTGAACATGGTGTCTTGTTGTCAGACTGAGCACAAACTCCCTAAGATTGTGTTAAAGTCCAACAGCAGAATTTGGCACCCAAAGTTTCAACCACTACAAATTCTTCGTCCTACACTCTGCACTCCACAAATTAATCCTATGCACATAATGTTCCATTTCACAAATCTTATGCCCTCCTCAGACATTGCACAATCTAATTTTACTGAACTCGAGAAGCATTTTGTGCCCACTCAAAAATATGGCACCCCCTTCAAATTTTCCCTTCCCCACAGTAATCCAGGCGAATAGATTGATCCCTGATCAATACTTGATTAAATTTCTCATGGGATGAAGACGTCGCTGGTCTGGCCAGCATTTATTGCTCTAATTGCCCAGTGGGGGTTAAGCGTCGAAAGATTCAGCTCTGGGTCACAGACAGGCCAGAACAGACAAGGATGATTGATTTTGACATTACTGAAACAATATGTGTTTTTCCAACAATCAGCAATGAATCTGCATTCATGGTTAGACACTGAATTTCAGATTTTCTATTGTTATGAAGTCAAATTTCATCAACTACGGAAATGGGATTTAAACCCGTGTTCCCAGAACATGATCTGGGTTTCTGGGTGCTGAGCCACCATTACACCTTCATTTTTAGTAATATTTCCCAATCTATCATGGCCATCTTTTGGATCATACCATCGTGGCTTACTGTATTCAGTTCAGTAACTATGTCTCAGCATTAACTGGATCACTGTTCTCCTCGATGAAGATTTCTATAATGCATTTATCAGGGACAAGTCATCCCTCACAAGCCTCATTGAATTCTTGAGGATGTGAGAAAACACGTTGATGAAGTTACAGCAGTGGATTTGGTGTATGTGGAGTCTATCTTGCGTGTGAAAACGGTCCGCATGATAGGTTAATTCAGAAAATAAAGAGGAATGGGATACAAGGAAACCTGTCTGGTTGGATACAGAAATAACTGGGCGATAAAGATAGATCTTGGTGGTATAAGGGAAGTATTTACCCTGGAGAGGTGTTCCAAAGCGAACGATTCTGAAACCTTTGCTCTTTGTGATATTTATAAATAACTTGTACAAGGAAGTTAAAGGATGGGTTAGTAAATTTGCCGATGACACAAAGGTTGTTGTACTTGTTGGTAGTGTGGGGAGGTGTTGTAGTTTGCGATGAGACATTGGCAGGATGTAGAACTGGGCTGAGAAATGTCAGATGGAATGCAACCTGGTATATTATGCAGCCATTCACTTTGATATAGTAAATTCGAATGCATAATACGGGGTTAATGGCAGAATTCATGGCAGTGTGAAGAAGCGAGGGATCTTGAGATCCATGCCCATGGATCCCTCGAAGTTGACAGCCAGGTTGATTAGGTTGTTCCGAAGGTTTCTGGTGTGTTAACTTTCATTAGCAGGGAGTTTGAGGTTCAGAGCCGCGAGGATATGTTGCAGCTCGATAGAGCCCTGGTTCGACCACACTTTGAATAATGTGTTCAGTTCTGGTCGCGACATTACGGGAAAGATGTAGAAGCTTTATAGAGGGGGTAGCGGAGACTCCTCAGGGTGCTGCCTGCACTGGAGCGCATGTCTGATTAAGAAAGGTTGAAGGAGCGAGGGATTTTCTCATAAGAGCGAAAAAGGATGAGAGGTGACTTGATTCTGGTATACAATATAATGAGAATTATGGACAGTGTGGATAGACAGAAACATTTTCTCATGACAGCGATATCCAAATCGAGGGGCACAGTATTAAAATAATTGGAGGGAGGTGTAGGGGAGGTGCCAGATCTTTGTTCTTTAATCAAAGAATATTGTGTGCATGGAAGACACTGCTAGCAGTCCTTGTAGAGTCAGGTATATTAGGGATATTTCAGTGACTCTTGGATAAGCACATGGAAGTTCGTAGAATGAAGAGTATACAGGTTAGTTTGATTTTAGAATTGGGTAATAATTCGGCTCAGCATCGAAGGCCGAAGGCTGTACTGTACTGTTCTATTTTCACATTGTGGTCGCTAATTTTGACAGGCCCTCGAACACATGGATGGCAAATTCGTCCATTCTGATTCCCCAGTACCTAGTCTGGGATACCTCTTTTTCTCAAAGTTGCCTCAATATAACAGTCAACATATAACCTTAGTCTGGATTAGAGTGGTGCTGGAAAAACACAGCAGTGCAGGCAGCATCCGAGGAGCAGGAAAATCGACGTTTCGGACAAAAGCCCTTCATCAGGAATAGAGGCAGAGTGCCTGCAGGGTGGAGAGATAAATGAGAGGAGGGTGGGGGGTGGGGAGAAAGTAGCATAGTGTACAATAGGTGAATGGGGGTAGGGTGGAAGGCGATAGGTTAGAGCAGAGGGTAGAGTGGATAGGTGGAAAGGAAGATAGGCAGGTGGGACAAGTCATGGGAACAGTGCTGAGCTGGAAGCTTGGAACTGTGGTGAGGCGGGGGAAAGGGAAATTAGGAAACTGGGGAAGTCCACTTTGATGCCCTGGAATTGAAGTATTCCGAGGCGGAAGATGAGGCGTTCTTCCTCCAGGCGGTGAAGGAGGCCCAGGACCTCCATGTCCTCGGCTGAATGGGAGGGGGAGTTGAAATGTTAGGCCACAGGATGGTGTGGTTGATTGGTGCTGGTGTCCCAGAGATGTTCCCTCAAGCGCTCTAGTTGAAGGCGCCCTAACGCGCTATGATAGTCAGATGGAGCGATGAAACTTATTGATATCATTGTGTTGTTGTTATATTCACCACACGTAGAACCGCCAATCTCCGAGCACAATCCTACCACACATCTGTTTCATGTTCGAACACAACACTTTCACCAGTTCTGCATTTGAACATACAGAGTCGCCATGGGAACGAAACTGCATCCCGATATGCACAATTTCGAACAAGATTTCTTTGCTGCACAGTACTATACATCAGTTACATTTCTTCCTCTGAACCCATGATGAGGAGTCACTGCAGTAACTACACAGAGATATCAACACGTTTCATCCCAGTATCAGACTTACCATCGAGTACTCTTCAGTATCTGTCTCATTTGTGTCCATACGCATCTCTGTCAAGGACGGGCACCTTAGTACTTCACTCTACTGCAAACCGGTAGATAACCTGATGCTGCTGCACGTCTCTAGGTTCCACAATAAACATATTAAAACAGCCGTCCCCTGCAGACAAGGCCTGCACGTATACAGGATCTATTCAGATGACGAGGAACGTGACAGATAACTAAAGGGGCTGAAGGACGCCCTCACAGGGCACGATGCACACCTCATCCTTCGCCAGTTCTGACGTATCACAGCGTGAAAGTGTAATGAACTCCGCAAGCGACAGATGTGGGATGCGACCGATTTGGTACACTTAATTGTCCAGTGCTTCCTGGGAGTTCAGAAACAACGTTATGCTCTTCACAGCCTGGAAACATATTATTGTTGAAGATGAGCACTTCTTCAAGGCCGTCCTACGCCTCTGCTTCTCCACCTAAAACAACCCCCAATCCTTAAACAGATCATTATTCGCAGAAAACTGCCCAACCTTCAGGGCAACATCCACCACTACATCGTTCAACCCTGCCAAGTTGTCCGCTGCAACTCGTGTTAGAGTGTCGACACGGATACTATCATTACACATGCGGACATCACTCAGCATGTATGTGATAGGTATTCGTGTGACTCTGGCGACATTGTCTATCTCATACACTGCAGGCATGGCTGCCATGAGGCACGGTGCATTGGCTAGACCAAGCAGACACTACAGCAACATATGAATGGACTGTGCATACCAATCGCCAGAGAGGGACATACCCACCCAATCAGTGATCACTACAGAGGACAGGGATATTCGGCCTCGGATCTTCGGCTCAGCATTCTAAAGGTGGACTTCTGGATATGCAACAAGGCAGAGGGCCAAACAGAGGCTTATAGCCAAGTGTTGTAACGTTGAAGATGGCCTAAATCAGAATGTTAGATTCATGTCACACGACAGGTGACCCCATGGAGACTCATAAACACAGTCACTCAAACATATACACATGCATGGACACTTTTATATAATCACACAAACTCCAGCGGATGCTCTCTCTGAGTCAGATACACTAAGCACCCTGGGAGGCACAGGTGCGCAAGCACGCACTCACACTCACATGCAGACACTCATATCACGCACTCACAATATCTCTCTCATACACATCCAGACATACGCACACAAATGCACAGACACATATAAATCTACGTGGTGATACTGAATTTGCAAAATTGTAATTGCGGATGCATTCTATTTTGTTAAAAATGCATACAATCTACAGGCAGTCAATGCAAGCAATCTATCCATGTGGCGTGGTATAAATTTCTACTTTAGAAATAGGACCAGTCTGACTCAAGATTGGAATACAGAGTCAGACAGAGTCAGACCTCACACCAGTTAACTGTTCTTTTGTAAAAGCTTAAGTTATCTCGAGAATGTGAGATGAAAGAAGTTCTAGGATTTCCATATTAATGAACAGAAACTTGCAAATCATTCTAAAAGATGACAGACTTGAGGACAGCAAATGAGGTTAGTTCAATAGATCGTACCAGTTGCATACATAACACGGTGTTGCTTAGCTTTCAATTCTTTGCCGTATGATCCTGAGCCACAAATATCTCATGGAGGAGCAGCGCTCAGAAAGCTGCTACTTCGAAGTAAACATCTTGTACTATAAACTGATGTTGTGTAATTTTTAACTGTGTTCACTCAAGTCCAACATCAGCACCACTACTTAAATGTATGAGTTACCATATTACTTCTAAATATTGAAATAAGGCACCGACCCTAGACTATGCGAATTAATGACATCTCAAGAAGTATAGTTTGAATTAATGCTTTGAAGAAGGTGAACGAATGAAGTTTTTCCTTGAAAAGAAATGTGAATAAATCTTTGAGACTAATACATTATGTTTTCTGTCCAAAAAGAAAAATCATCAGTGCATGTGATAAATGTTTTGCAGTTGCCGAGAAGCACTTACAATATTGAAAGCACATCCACAATGAAGTTTGAACAGGAATCAAACTTGTTGACCCAAGTCCAGTTCCGTCAAGCGGCACGAATTTAACGTTATGGCTGTTATGAATTTTCTGACTAACAAAGGGAAATGAGCAGTGTGTTTGTCACACATGTTTAGGAGGGCAGTAGTCTTTATGGCTTGGATGTTGAGAACGTTCCTGGTGGTCAGAGATCTAAACGAAACAAATCAGAATTATGTGAGCGAAGACCAGTAAACCAGAATACCGCATGTGGATGGTAGAATGTGTTGCGAGAATACGATTGGCTAAAGGCATAAATGCTATGTTGAAAATGAAGTCCAAGTTAGGTGTTTTAACTACCTGGAGTTAGTTGTGGGAGAATATAAAGTGTATTTGTTCTTCATTCATGGGTTGAGGTTGTCACTGACTGGGCCAGCATTTATCACCCATCGCCAATTACCCAAAATGTACTTGCGGTTCCAAAGTTCAGGAAATTGAAGTGACACAATGGATCAACTCTGGTTTATTGAATCGGGACAGTGGCGACTTTTGTGGTCGTATATTGTCGCTGAAATGAATGACCAAAGTACTTTTGCAACCCGACTTTATTGTTTAGTGCATAAATTTGGACAACAAGAGAATGCGAGGGTAAACGAAGTAACTTGATCTTTGAAGCAGAGGATATGGATAAGATCCAAAATGAATAATTTGCATGCATCCAGGAGATGAATATGGAGGATGCTGAGATTTGTTTGGAACATACTAACATGCAGATAGGGCAGTGACATAATGTAGTAAATCTATCGGGAATGTTTCGCACGCGATGAAACAAAGGGATCAGTTAAAGTGTGTCTGCTTTAACGGAAATAGTGTCAGAAACAAGAGTGGTGAACATAGAGCATGGATCGGTACATGGGTCTACGATGTTATGGCCATAACGGAGAAGTGGGTTTCACGGGGGCACGAATTGTTGCTTGATGTTCCAGGATTTAGAACGTTTAAGAAGAGGAGGGTGGGTTGAAAATAGTGGAGGGGGTTTAACATTGCTAATCAGAGCGTCCATCACAGCTACAGAAACGGAGGTTGTTGAGGAAAGTTTGTCGACTGAGTCAGTATCGGTGGAAGTTAGGAACAGAAAGGGAACAGCCACCGCATTGGGGGTTATCTACAGACCACATAATAGCAGTAGAGAGATTGAATAACTCATTGACGGGCAGATTGTGGAAAAATGGAGATGTAGCACGGTTATTGTTTTGGGTGATTTCAACTTTCCCAATATCGATTGGAACCTACAAAGTGCAGATGGTTTGGATGGAACCGTTTTTGTCAGGTGTGTTCAGGAAGGTGTCCTAACGCAGTCTGTAGACAGACCGACGAAGGGAGAGGCCATTTTTGGATATCGTTCTCGGCAATGAGCCAGGACAGGTGTCAGATCTAGCGGTGGGAAAACACTTTAGTGACCGTGATCACAACTGCCTCACATTTACCATAGCCTTGGAGATGGAAAGGAACAGTTACCAAGGGAAGATATTCAACTGGGGAAAAGGATATTATGACGCTACCAGACAGGAGTTGGGATTTACAGACTGGGAGCAATTGGAGACTATTTAAGGAGCAGTTGTTGCGAGTGATGCACGCATTTATATCTCTGAGACAGGTGAGAATGGTCAAGATTAAAGAACCTTGGATGACAAGAACAGAGGAGATTATAGTCAAAAAGAAGAAGGCAGTTTACATAAGTTGGAGGAAGCAAGGATCTCGGAGAGCTTTGGAGGAGTACCAGCTTGCTCGAAAAGAGCTCAGAAATGGATTGAGGAGAGCCAGGAGGGGCACGAAGAATAAGGGAGAACGCAAATGCATTTTACTCATACGTGAGGAATAAGAAACTGATATTGGAGAAGTCGATAGTAGTCATGATTCGGAGATGCCGGTGTTGGACTGGGGTGTACAAAGTTAAAAATCACACAACACCAGGTCATACCATATTTATACTAAGCTGCTCTGGGAAGCGAGATAGGAGGTTGCTAAGCCGCTGCTGAGGATCGTTTCCTCCTCACTTGCCACGGGAGTCGAACCAGAGGATTGGAAGGAGGCAAATGTAGCTCCTCTTTTTAAGAACGACAATAGGGAAATCCCTGGCAAATACAGACCAGTCAGTCTTGCGTCTGTGATCGGATTTATGACTCTTTGGCAAAGCATAGTGTGATTAAAGGCAGTCAGCATGGCCTTGTGAGGGGCAGGTCATGCCGTCCAAATCTCATTGAGTTCTTTGAGGAGGTGACAAGACAGGTCGACGAAGGCGAGCTGTGAATGTGGTGTACATGGACGTGTGCAAGGCATTTGGTAAGGTTTCTCATGGTAGGCTCATTCATAAAGTCCGGAAGTATAGGATACCGGGAGATTTTTCTATCTGGATTCAGAACTGGTTTGCTGACAGAAGGCAGAGAGTTTTTATGGATGGAAAGTATTCTGCCAGGAGGACAGTCATCAGTGGGGTCCCACAGAGCTTTGTTCTTGGGCCTTTGCTCCTTTTCGTTTTTATATATATCTTGGATGAGGAGGTTGCGGGGTGGGGTTCGTAAATTTGCAGATGGCACGAAAGTTGGAGGTGCTGTTGATAGTATCGCGTGCTATTTCAGGCTAAAAATCACACAACACCAGGTTATAGTCCAACAGGTTTAATTGGAAGCACACTCGCTTTCGGAGCGACGCTCCTTCATCACGTGTGCTTCCAATTAAACCTGTTGGACTATAACCTGGTGTTATGTGATTTTTAACTTTGTACACCCCAGTACAACACCAGCATCTCCGAATCATATTTCAGACTATCACGTGACATGGACAGGATGCAGAGCTCGGCTGAGAAATGGTACGTGCGAAGTGATGCATTTTGGAAGGTCTAAATCAAATGCTGAATATAGGATTAAATACAGGATTCTTGGCAGGGGGGGGGGGGGGGGGGGTGGAATAGAGGGACATGGATGTGGAAATACATAGATCCATCAAAGTTGCCACCCAAGTGGATAAGGTTGTTAAGAAAGTTTTGGCTTTCATTAACAGGGGGATCGAGTTTAAAAGCTGCGAGAATTGCTACAATTCTACAAGTCCCTGGTGAGACCACACGTGGAATATTGTGTCCAGTTCTGGTCGCCCTACTATAGGAAAGATACAGAGGCTTTGGAGAGAGTGCAAAGAAGGTTTACCAGGATGCTGCCTGGACTGGAGGGATTGGATTATGAAGAAAGTTTGAATAAGCTCGGACCTTTCTATCTGAAGATAAGGAGGAAGAGAGGAGACCTGATCGAGGTACACACGTTTCTGACCGGATGGACAGAGTCAATAGCCAGAGACATTTCCTCAGTGCAGGATGCACTGGTACGAGGGGTCATAGGTTTGAGATAGTAGGAGAAAGTTATAGAGGAGAGTCAGAGGTAGTTTTCTTTACGCAGCCAGTTGGTAGTGGAAGCAGCGTCATTAGGGATATTTAAGCGACTGTTGGAAATGCGCATGGATAGCAGTAATTTGAGGGATGTGTAAATTAATTTATTATGTTTTACGTTAGGATTAAACCTCGGCATAACGTCGTGGACCGAAGGGTCTGTTCTCTACTGTACTTTTCTATCTATCTATCTATCTATCTATCTATCTATCTATCTATCTATCTATCTATCTATCTATCAATGGTGGCTCACAGTCCCAGTAAACCTGTTTTGAATCCTGCCTTAGGCGACTGTCGATGTGGAGTTTTGAGATGGGGTGTGCGTGAGCGTATGAGTGTGTGAGACATTGAATGTGGTCTTGTGTGAGCATGTGAGACAGAGAGAAAAAAAGTGCATCGTGTAGTGGAGTCACCTGTAGTGTGACATAAACGCAAGGTCCAGCTGGAGGCATCCCCATGGCGACCGAATTTGTCTATGTGCTTCTGCTTGCCCACTCTGCTTTGTTGTGTATACTAACGTCTGCCTTGGAGGATGGTTAATTGAAGATCCAAGTGCAATTGTCCCTGAGCGTTGACGTATTCCCTACCAGAATGGAAGCTTTGGAAAGGGTGCAGAGGAGATTTACTAGATGTTGCCTGGTATGGAGGGAAGATCTGACGAGGAAAGGCTGAAGGAGTTGAGACAGTTTTCGTTAGAGAGAAGAAGGTTGAGAGTTGACTTAATAGAGACAAAAATAATAATAAGAGTGTTAGATAGGGTGGACAGGGAGAGCCTTTTTCCCCGAATGGTGACGGCGAGCACGAGGGGGCATAGCTTTAAATTGAGGGGAGATAGATATAGGACAGATATCAGAGGTAGTTTCTTTACTCAGAGAGTAGTAAGGGTATGGAATGTCGTGCGTGTAACGGTAGTAGATTCGCCAACTTTATGTATATTTAAGTAGTCATTGGATAACCATATGGACATACATGGAAAAGTGCATGTTAAATCGGCTTCAGATTGGTATGACAGGTCAGTACAACATCGAAGGCCGAAGGGCCTGTACTGTGCTGTAATGTTCTGTGTTCTATATTCTAATTATTTCTAACTCTTTCTTGATAACTTTCGATCTTTTTTCCCTTAACGTCTTTCTATGGCAGTTAATTTCACAGGTAGAAAGTTTTGAGGGTGTAGAAATATTTCCTCATCTCAGTCCGAAGTAGCCTACCGGCTATCCTTGGACTGTCAATGTTGGTTCTGATATGCCCAGTCCTCTTGCATATCGCTTGTCTACTGCTGTTATCTCCCATGATTAGTGTAGGGATGGGGAAGACTGATCCACTTGATGAATCGATATGACGTTCTTCGTCCATGTTCCTGCATGTTTGTGGGCGGCACGGTGGCACACTGGTTAGCACTGCTGCCTCACAGCGCCAGAGACCCAGGTTTAATTCCCGCCTCAGGCGACTGACTGTGTGGAGTTTGCATGTTCTCCCCGTGTCTGCGTGGGTGTGCTCCGGTTTCCTTCCACAGTCCAAAGATGTGCAGGTCAGGTGAAAGGCGTAAATGTAGGGGTATGGGTGGGTTGCGCTTCGGCGGGGCGGTGTGGACTTGTTGGGCCGAAGGGCCTGTTTCCACACTGTAAGTAATCTAATCTAATCCTGGTGAGTCATTATACATGCGAAGTTGTTTTGATTTTTCCTTTGAATTATTATTCTCACATATACCGAGGTGCACTGAGTGATTAAACAGAGTGATTAAACAGAGCAAACAATATAATACTATAGCAGCAGACAAGGTGCACAAAGGTTGAGATCAACATCAAATTTAAAATTTTAGTGTTCCATTTCGACGTCCAATGACAAGGGTAAGAAACCATTCTTGAATCTGTTGTTTCGTGTGTTTAAGCTCTT
>NC_057758.1:950508-953183 GCF_004010195.1 Chiloscyllium plagiosum
GCATCCATTGTGTGCTTTCGAAATAATGCTGTTAAATTTTAATGTGTATTTTTAAATTAGGACGGTATATTGTTGTCGAGTTGGAGGCAGTTAACTAACATTTAAGAGAAAGAGGGGTTTAGAGTTCTGATTAGTTGTTTTTCACTGTTCACTGAGAGTGTTATGGAATAGATTGAAACTATTTTATTTAAATAGAGTAATTGAAGAATTCTCTGTCACTCATATCTTAACACATTACGAGCTTTTCTGGGCGTTGGTTCAATTAACAGAAGCGTTCACGGAATTGACAAAGAAGTTTGGGGGCTCGAGCCCGTGACTTCGGAGGGTTTGTATAGAGTTTGTTTGGCTGAGATCTGTCCAGTCTGCGACTTGGACAGATTTGAATAGATGTGAATGTCCTAGATATTTAACTAAAGCACAGATGCGGCCATTTATTAAATTTTCGTTACTTCTGGTGACTAGAAGTAGTAGGAGAAGTACGAGAAGTAGTACTCGTTCCGTTACTAAATTAGGAGTAAAACAAATGGATCTTAAAATTGCGAAAGAGGTTATGGGATTTGAAGATGATTCTGAAACTTGCCAGGAACGTTTAGAAAGACAGAGAAAGGCCATACGTTTCGAATTTGCAACTAGTTTAGATGATGTTTAACCACGGACGAATATAAAGCTGAAATGATCAGTGAGTTAGTGTGTCAGAGAAACAGACAAGCACTTAAGTGTGTCAAAGAAACAGACAAGTGTAATAGATTTCTAAAAATGTAATCTACAAGAGAAGAAAATGGAGTTGGCAGATAAAGATAATGGAAAGAGAAGGAGAGAAAGAGAAAGAGAAAGAATGAGAAAGAAAAAAGGGAAAAAAGAGTGACAGACGAAGAGGAAAGACAGATAAAGATCTTAGCTGAGCAACGAGAGAGAGAGAAGGAAGAGAGGGAGAAACAGAGAGGAAGAGGGAGAGAAGAAAGAGAAAGGGAGAGAGAATTTGAACTTCCATTGCGAATTAGTCAAGAAAGACAATTTAACAGTATGAAGATGACGTGAGAGGGTAGTGGTATGTAAAACTATGTTCAAACAGTGCCACAGTTTGATGAGAAAGATTTGGAAGCCTTCTTCATTTCAAATATTGACTAGACATATGGAGTGGTCAGCTGACTTATGAGCAATGATAGTTCAGACTAAGCTGATACATAGAACTACTTAAGTACAAAAGAACAAAGAACAAAGAAATTTTACAGGACGGGAACAGGCCCTTCAGCCCTCCATGTCTGAGCCGATCAAAATCTACTGTCTTAAGCTGTCGCTCAATTCCTAAGTATCTGTATCCCTCCGCTCCCCACCTACTCATGCATCGCTCCAGTTGCATCTTAAATGCATCTATTATGACTGCCTCTACTACCTCTGCTGTTCCAGACATCCACCTTCCTCTGTGTAAAGTACTTGCCGCGCGTATCTGCCTTAAACGTTTCATCTCTCACCTTGAAAGCGTGACCTCTCGTTAGTGAATCCTTCACCCTCGGAAAACGTTTATCTCTATCTACTCTGTCTATACCCTTCATGCTTTTGTAAACCTCATGATTTGGAGATGCCGGTGTTCGACTGGGATGTACAAAGTTAAAAATCACACAACACCAGGTTATCATCCAACAGGTTTAATTGGAAGAACACTAGCTTTTGGAGACACTGCATGAATGTATGTCAAACTCTGTTATCTCACTTTTTATATTATAATCAATCTAAACATCAGGTCATAGACAGGGAACACAGGGGGCTAACACCTTCAACATATTAGATATGGAAATGTGTTGCTGGAAATGCGCAGCAGGTCAGGCAGCATCTAGGGAACAGGAGAATCGACGTTTCGGGCATTAGCCCTTCTTCAGGGCTAACGCCCGAAACGTCGATTCTCCTGTTCCCTAGATGCTGCCTGACCTGCTGCGCTTTTCCAGCAACACATTTCCATCTCTGATCTCCAGGATCTGCAGACCTCACTTTCTCCACCTTCAGCATATTGGCTAGCTATCACCATTGTTAACAGCTAACCCGAGAATGCAACTTTAAAAAAAGGGTTTTGTGATTTACACACGCAAGAAGTGAAACTATCACTGTATTCTAACAATTAAAAGGCTTAACAGACAATCAATTCTTCAATGTATAATTTCAGTTACATCACACTGCAAATTTTACTATAGATTCTGTATTACGATCGAGCCCTCCACAATCACCTGATGAAGGAGCTCCGAAAGCTAGTGTGCTGGTGTTGTGTGATTTTTAACTTTGTAAACCTCAATCAATATAACTTAGTGGAACACAAAAAAATGACAATGCCGATGGTTTAAGAAAGGCTCTTCGAAAAGCTGTTTTCACTGCCAAAAGGTGGAACACGTAAAATCAAAACGCTGATCTTTAAAGAAACGTACTGCGGGAAAAGATGTTGTAAAAGAGGTTCACACAATGGTATTAGTCAAAGTTGGAAAGGAAACTCCAAGAAAAGTCGAGAAGCTGCAGGAGAGGGCACAGACTGGGCAGGCAATCAGTTTGGACACAGTGCCTGGTCTCTCAAAGACTGCACCTCTGTGGGTAACGTTTACTCAGAAAGAACGGGGGAGAAGGGAAAGAAGTTGTTATTTACAGAGAAACAGAATAAAATGATTCTCTAAAAGTAACAGATGGACTTATTT
>NC_057758.1:953549-974474 GCF_004010195.1 Chiloscyllium plagiosum
TCTACTCCGAAAAGGAGTCAGAATGTATTCCTGAGGATTCTTATCCTAAGACCAATGGCTTCTTAGTTTAGAGGTGACATAGGCAGAAGGGCAGCAGATTGTGTTGCCGGTGACATGCGGACAGGAAGTGTTATGGGTAGCACATGATTTATTAGTAGGAGGTAATCGAAGTGTAAGGAAGACTCAGGTGAAGGTAAAATAAAATTCCAATGGCCTGGACTGCCATAAATGTTATACGTGCCAAATGGATGATAAGCCACACGCAGTAATAAAACCAACATCTTTCCTGCCAATTCCCACATTCGAAGAACCTTTCACGTGGGTGATGAATCATTGTGCAGGCCTCCTTCCCAAAACTATACTTGAGAAAAACAAATCTGCTGACCATATTGAATGTGTCTTCCAGATTTCTATGAGGCAATTCTATTACGGAACATTAAAGGGAAAAGGGTTGTGGAGGAGTTCGTAGCTTTTTTTTATGCGGTAAGGGCAATCCCGAAAAGTTCAATCAGGCCAACGGTCCATTAAACTGAGCTGTTTAAGGAAATCGTGGATAGCTTGGGCGTATAGCATTTTAAAGAAGTGCGTCATATCCTCAATCCCAAGGAGCTTTAGAAAGGTGGCATCTTTAAAACTCGGAATATTTCCTCGGGGATGATGTGCTAATTTTGTTACTAATGGTAGGAGATCCCTTTCGTCCAGATTCAGTGGGCCCTATGAAATTGAGAACAAATGAAGTCAGGTGAGCTATCTGGTAACGTTGCTGGATAGGGAGAACATTTTTTAAAAAAAGCTATCAGGCATGTGGTATGAATATCTTGAAACGATATTATAATACAGAGAAAGAACTGAAGAAACAAGTGTTACTCACTGCACCGAAGAATGAGAAATGAAATCCAGACGTCCTGAAGTTTCATGTGTTTCAATATACGATAAACAACGAGTAAGTCCTTGATGAGTGGGATAGGATAGTGAACTGTCTATCTCAGGAGCAAAGAACAGAGTTGAAAGATTTGTTGCAGCAGTACGAGGACTAATGCAGAATTAAATGGGAAGGAGTAGTGCTCTTGGATATCTGGGCTAGATATCGGGAATGTCGTTCCTTTAAAACAGAACCCTTGCAGGCTTAATCCTTTCAAAGTCATACAGCTCCAGAAGGAAGTGAATGCTCTCCTCAATGAAGATATCATTGAACAGAGTCAGAGAGAGTGGAGTTCGCTGCTCATGCAAGTTCACAAACCAGAGGAGACTCAATTATTTTGTATGAGGGCCTCAGGGAAGGTCAACGTTGAACAGTATCGGACTCATACCCAATGCCAAGAATGGAGGACCGTGCAGAGAAATTCGGACAAGCCAGATAAATCACCATTTTGAACAATTTGCGTGGTTATTGGCAGACAAGTTTATCAGAGAAAGCGAAATAAATTTCTGTGTTTGGAAGTCTAAATCAGCTTTGATAGTGAACTGTCTATCTCAGGAGCAAAGAACAGAGTTGAAAGATTTGTTGCAGCAGTACGAGGACTAATGCAGAATTAAATGGGAAGGAGTAGTGCTCTTGGATATCGGGGCTAGATATCGGGAATGTCGTTCCTTTAAAACAGAACCCTTGCAGGCTTAATCCTTTCAAAGTCATACAGCTCCAGAAGGAAGTGAATGCTCTACTTAATGAAGATATCATTGAACAGAGTCAGAGAGAGTGGAGTTCGCTGCTCATGCAAGTTCACAAACCAGAGGAGACTCAATTATTTTGTGTGAGGGCCTCAGGGAAGATCAACGTTGAACAGTATCGGACTCATACCCAATGCCAAGAATGGAGGACCGTGCAGAGAAATTCGGACAAGCCAGATAAATCACCATTTTGAACAATTTGCGTGGTTATTGGCAGACACGTTTATCAGAGAAAGCGAAATAAATTTCTGTGTTTGGAAGTCTAAATCAGCTTTAACAATTCAAAGTGGTGTATTTTTGAAGGAAGAAAGCACAAGCCACATTGCAAAGACTCATGAACAGAGTTGTGGCTGGGTTAACAAATTGTGCAGTTTATCTAGATGATGTAGCGATCTTTAGGGAGTCATGGAAAAATCACATGGTAAGAATGGCAGAGGTCTGTGAGCAAAACTGGCAATAAACTTAAAGAAAACGGAATTCACGAAGGCAGAGGTGACGTTTATGGGACATAACATCAGTCATGGGAAGTCGACCGCAAGGAACGCGAAAGGAAAGGCCATCGGGGAATTTCCATGAACAACCTCGAAGAAAGAGGTTCTCTGATTTTTGGAAATAAATGGTTTCAACCGCAAGTTTGTTGCAAACTACAGCAGTGTAGTGGCACCGCAGGGGAACACAAAGTATCGGTGCACACAGCAATTCCAGGAGGCATTTGACAATTTAAGAGCAGTATTAATCACTGTACCTGTTTTAGCTACGCCACATCTTTTGGAACCGTTCAAAGTCGCAGTCAATGCTCACGATAAAGGGGTTGGGGCTGTGATGTTTCAGGTAGATGATGATGGAATTGAACAGTCATTTGGCTGCTTTTCAAAGAAACTCAACACCCACCATAGAAATAATTCTACCATCGAAAAGGCATTATTGAGTTTGATACTAGCTTTACATTATTTCAGTGTTCATGACGAACAGTGTATCGAAGACAATTGTGTGCAGGAATCACAGTACTTCAACATTCTTGGAACAATTTAAAGACAAGAATAAGAGACTATTTTATTGGAGTCTTAGGATATAGACTTTTAATTAACAAATTTTACATTTTGCATGCCGTAAAAATGTAATAGCAGAAACGTTATTGCGGATTTACAGGATAACATATTGATAAGAATTAACAAATACCAATGTATTCTCATTCAAATCGTTTAGATAAATGACACACAGCAGTGGACCCAGAATCCTCTATGCAAACAACATGTTCAAAGGCCTCCAGTCTGAAAATTCAAACCTGTATAATTATCGTCTGTGTCTTACGTATAGCTAATTGTGTACCCAATTGGCAAGCTTCCTATGAAACCTCCGTGACCTAACCTTGTTTTAAATACGGAAATGTGTCAAATGTTGTTTGCCTCTCAAGTTCACGTGGACAAGACCTACTGCTCTGTCTCATCAATCTTTTAATTAGCAAATTTTACATGTTGCGTGTCGTAAAATGCAATTACAGATACGTTATCGCGGATTTAAAGGATAAATTATTGATAAGATTGAACAAATATCATCGTTTTTGTATACACCTGTGTTTTTGTGTGTGCAGAAATTAATTTAAAAAACGACTAATGTTCTACGCATTTCATTGTAATGGTGTTACCAATTAGAAAAAAGGAAGCGATTTTTCATTGTGATATTTCATTTTTTTCCTTAAGAGGGGAGTTGTTATGAAGTTGAAGGCGTGTATCTTTAAGAGAGAACGAATGCTGTTTTTCACACATAGCTTACAAGCATCTGTCATACGACTAACTAGCAGTCTCACAATGTCCTGGAAATTTGAACTTACGTAACACTTGGCTGTGAAATAAATACCTGAGTTGTTTGCAGTTTTATCACCAATTTGAATCTAACCAATCAGTTCAAATTATGCACTTTGAAAAACATCGCACCATTCAAAAACACTCTGTACCAAAAGTACATTTTTCATATTAAACACCTTTGTAGTAAAAGACTGAAGATAACCCAGAGAGATATCCAGCAGAAGGGGGTAGAATACTGTGTGGTTTTGAAATTAAGTTGATGTAATTCTAATGCATTTTTAAAACAGTTATTGATTTGGAGGCAGGTAACAAGAAGGTACGAGCAAGGATGGCTCAGACTTGTCAATAGTTGTTTAATGTTCACTGAGAACATAGAGAACACAGAACAATACATCGCAGAAAAGGCAACTCGGCCCTCAATGTTGCGCTGACCTGTGAACTATTGTCAGCCCTTCCCCCTACACTATCCCATCATCATCCATGTGCTTATCCAAGGATTGTTTAAATCTCCCTAATGTGGTTGAGTTCACTATATTGGCAGGTAGGGCATTCCACGCCATTACCACTCTCTGAGTAAAGAATCTGCCTCTGACATCTGTCTTAAATCTATCACCCCTCAATTTGTAGTCATACCCCCTTGTAGAAGCTAACGTCATCATCCTACCCTATCTAATCCTCTGATCAATTTGTATATCTCGATCAAATCTCTACTTCGCCTTCCTGTTTCCAATGAAAACAGACCCAAGTCTCTCAGCCAGTCCTCATAACACCTTCCCTCTAGACCAGGCAACATCCTGGTAAATCTCCTCTGCACCTTTTCCAATGCGACCACATCCTTCCCGAAATATGGCGACCAGACTGTACAAAATATTCCAAGTGCGGCCGCACTAGCGAATGGTGTAGTTGTAGCATAATATTGCAACTCCAGAATTCAAACACTCTACCAATGAAACCTAACACACCGTATGCTTTCTTAACTTTTAGAATTAAGATATAAGTTGCTATTATTTTCTTTAACGAATGGAATTTGGGATTCGTAGTTACTCATATTTTAACAGATGACGAGGCGAAGTGAGCTTTTTAGGGCGTTTGGTATAATTAACAGAAGATGTGACCACCATGTCATAACATAACAATTATCTGAGAGCGGAATGCTTGATGTGTTTCAATCAATGATGGTATCTGTCCTTGGGACTTTAATATAAGCAGCTTTTTTAGTATCCTGATTAGCATCCCTACTGTATGAAAACACGCCCTTCGAGCCAACAAGTCCACAACAACAATCCGAAGAGTAACCACCCAGACCCATTCCCCTACATTTACACCTGACTAATGCACCTGACACTATGGGCAATTTTCCATGGTCAATTCATCTTTGGACTGTGAGAGGAAACCGGAGAAAACCCACACAGAAACGGGGACAATGTGCAAACTCCACACAGACGGTCGCCGGATGCAGGATTTGAACGCGGGTCCCTCGTGCTGTGAGGCAGCAGTGTTAACCACTGAACCACCGTACCGCCCCAACATTCAATTTGAACATACTTTCGTAAGTGTGGCATCTTTGAATATCGTCTTTGGCGAAAAAAATGCCAGTGATGAAATGAATTGTGATTTCCCTTTGTTGTGAAGGTGTTGAGGTACTGTACCTTTAAGAGGTATTGGAAAAGCTAGCAAGGGCTGTCTGACATAGCACAAAGTGTTCTGGTCGAGGTGAAAATTTGTTCGACACAAATAGTGCAACAAATTCGGCCAATCAGTTTAAATTAGGCCCCAAGAAAGCAAACTCAACTCAAATTTAATATTTTGATAATATTAAAGCCAATGATGTTTTGGGGGTAAAAAAGCAGACATTTGAACAGTTCGTGGAGAACTGACACAGATCAGCAAATATAGACTGCTAGCTGAAGAGCTTTCTGAAAGCTACCTGTCTGTGGGGGGTGGGCAGCAGAACATGAAGGCTGATTGGGAGAGAATCTAGAAAGGAGAGTCGGCAAAGCTGACTGGAAATGAAACACGATTATTTTCTTTTTGCAAATCTTATGTGGGATTTTTAATCGAATCAGTATTGCAGAGTGGGAGGAAAAGATAGATTTAAGAGTAAGCAGTAGTAAATAGTTGCTGGTTCTAATTTTCTCTGTTGGTCTTAAAGGATAAAGGTGTTAATTTTTACTTTAAGGAGTGACGTCTGGGAATAGATCTTTGCCTCTCGAACTTTAATAGATTACAGCACGGTGTGAACCTTTTCTGTGTTGCTGCTTTAAATTTGCATTGTGGTGTTGCCCATGTCGTAAAACCTTGGAATGTTGTATGTTGTGACGTTGGGTTGCCTACAAATTATTCACAGAAGATTCAGAGGCAATGGTGTGAGTTTAGACATTTTCTTCGTCATCATCGTGAATTTGTCACGCATGCAAAGAGAACTGATGACATTTCGTTGTTGGACTATTTGAAATAGTATTTGAAACTGGGAAATGGACGAGAGTTAGAAATAGTGAAATGGAAAGTGAGAGCCCGAGAGAGAGAGAGAAAGGTGTAGAATGAGACTGAGATGGAGAAAGTGGGAAGGCAGAATAACGCAGGAGGAGGCTGAGACAGGGAGTATGAAAGATAAAATAAAGTGAGGCAATATTGCAGGAGACAAGAGTGCAAAAGAGATCGCGAAAAAGAGTGGCAGTTGAGGTGATGAAATATTGACTGTCATAAAAGGGTGAGATTGAGAAGTACAGAGTGGGAAAGAAGAGAATGTGAAAGACGCACTCGGTAAGGACTGTAAGAAAGAGCGTGGAAAAGTTAGGAGCGAGATTTTGGACAAAACTGGAAGCGAGAGTGGAGCTCTTTCATAATCAAAGCATTTAGTATTACTGTGTATCTGTCCCATGGGTCTTAAATTAATTGTGGTGATAGTATACATGTGGATCACAGTGTTTGTGACTAGGAGCAAATGTATGCATGTGTGTGAGGTGGTATATAGCAGTGCACAGTCGTGAGCGTGACAGTCCAATATGCGTGATAGTGTGTATATCTGTGTGACACTGCATATTTTTGAGAGTTATCACATCGTCATGGGTGCATGAAATAACACGTGAATTATCTAATTCTCTATTTAATCTTTTCTGTGTGAAAACATTACAAGCCTCAAACAGTTTGAATAAGGATTTTTCAGCGAACATCTGTGTTCATTTTATTTTAAATATTTGAATTCGAAGATCTTTCATCGTTCCTGGCACTAAAAAATCGTGATTTTTATGGCCTCCTGTAAAATTCGACTTTGTATCCCCAGTATAAACACATCTGATATCGTGTTCCTTAAAATGACAACAAACATTTTTCTCCACTCAGCACTGATGAAGAGTGATCTAGACTCGAAACGTTAGCGTACCCTCTGTCCACGGGTGCTGCCTGACCCATTTTAATTTTCAACATTTTTGCTCTGTGTTCAATACTGATTCAGCATATCAATAATTTACCTCTGCTCTCTCCTTTGTTAAATTATTTGAATTTACAGGCCCTTCTATGATGGGGATTTCCAGCTACATCTGGCATTTCAATTCCCTCACGAGGAATCGATTTGCAAACAATTCCAATGTATTGGAATACAAATAATCAAGTCCCGGAAATTTATGCACCTTAATGATTTTTTAAAGATTTCCAGCACCTCTTTTTCTGCACAGTGGATTGTTTTCAAGGCATTGCTATTTATTTGCCCGAGCTCCCCAGCCTCCATATATTCCAAAACAGTAAATACTGACGCAAAATATAAATTTAATATCTTTTCCATCTCCGGTGGTTCCGCACAGAAACGGTGGCTTTGATGTATAAGGGGCCCTATTCTCTCCTTATTTGCTATTGTTGGCACTTTATGCTTTTCCAGTTATTATTTGACAGAATAGGCAGTGTCTCAGATGCTTAACTTAATGCCAATAACTTTAATACTTGGAAAGACTGTGTGTTCCCTATATTTTTGTCCACTTCACATACTGTTTCTTCCAAAAAAATCTGCTGAAAAACTTTTCAGAAAAGTGTTATGGAAAGCACAGTAGAAAGCATTGGTGAGTCACAGCGTTATGGTCTTGCCATCGATTCCAAACTCTGAATGTTTGTGTGGAGTTCACACGTTCTCCCCATTTCTGCATGGGTTTCTTCTCGGTGCTCCATTTTCCTCCCATAGTCAAATATGTACAGGTTAGGTAGATTAACGGTGCATGTTACAAAGTGACGGTGGGAAGCTCCAAAAATGGTCAGTGCAGATTGGATGGATCGAATGGCCTATATTTGCACTGTAACTTTTCACGATTCATTAGTTTACATTATGATATTGAAGCAGAGACTGAGACAAAGTAGCAGTAGTATCCGTCGTACTCCTGCAAATTGTGGTGATATCTCGCAGACTGCATCTTTTGATATGTGAGAGACACCATGTACTGTTGTAATAAGGTGCTTCTGGTCAGTACAACATTGACTCCGTCTACACTTCTCGCTGCCTGGGAAAGTCAGCTAACAAAGGTAAAGACCTCTCTCACCCTGGTTGTAATCTATTCAAACCTCTTACGCCAGGCAGATTTTCAAGAGCTTAAACACACGAAACAACAGATTCAAGAATAGTTTCTTACCCATTGTCATTGGACGTCGAAATGGAACACAAAAATTTTAAATTTGATGTTGATCTCAATCTTTGTGCACCTTGACTGCTGCTTTAGTATTATATTATTTGCTCTGTTAAATCACTCTGTTTAATCACTCAATCACTTAGTGCACCTCGGTATATGTGAGAATAAAATTCAAAGGAAAAATCAAAACAACTTCGCATGTATAATGACTCACCAGGATTAGATTAGATACAGTGTGGAAACAGGCCCTTCGGCCCAACAAGTCCACCGAAGCCGAGGCGCAACCCACCCATACCCCTACATTTACGCCTTTCACCTGACCTGCAGGACTGTGGAAGGAAACCGGAGCACCCGGAGGAAACCCACGCAGACACGGGGAGAACATGCAAACTCCACACAGTCAGTCGCCTGGGAATTGAACCTGGGTCTCTGGCGCTGTGAGGCAGCAGTGCTAACCACTGTGCCACCGTGCCGCCCACAAGCATGCAGGAACATGGACGAAGAACGTCATATCGATTCATCAAGTGGATCAGTCTTCCCCATCCCTGCACTAATCATGAGAGATAACAGCAGTAGACAAGCGATATGCAAGAGGACTGGGCATAACAGATCCAACATTGACAGTCCAAGGATAGCCGGTAGGCTATTTCGGACTGAGATGAGGAAATATTTCTACATTTACAAAACTTTCTAACTGTGAAATTAACTGCCATAGAAAGAAGTTAAGGGAAAAAAAGATCGAAAGTTATCAAGAAAGAGTTAGAAATAATTATAACATAGAACACAGAACATTACAGCGCAGTACAGGCCCTTCGGCCTTCGATGTTGTACTGAACTGTCATACCAATCTGAAGCCGATTTAACATGCACTATTCCATGTATGTCCATATGGTTATCCAATGACTCCTTAAATATACATAAAGTTGGCGAATCTACTACCGTTGCATGCACGACATTCCTCTGAGTAAAGAAACTACCTCTGATATCTATCTCCCCTCAATTTAAAGCTATGCCCCCTCGTGCTCGCCGTCACCATTCGGGGAAAAAGGCTCTACCTGTCCACCCTATCTAACCCTCTTATTATTATATATGTCTCTATTAAGTCAACTCTCAACCTTCTTCTCTCTAACGAAAACTGTCTCAAGTCCTTCAGCCTTTCCTCGTAAGATCTTCCCTCCATACCAGGCAACATCGAGTAAATCTCCTCTGCACCCTTTCCAAAGCTTCCACATCTTTCTTATAATGCGTTGACCAGAACTGTACAAAATACTGCAAGTGCGGCCGCACCAGAGCTTTGTACATACATTCTTCGGTTCAAAGTAACAAATGGCATGGGAAAAAATGCAGGGACAGGATACTGAATTGAATGATCAGTCATAGTCACATTGTTTTGCTGAGCAGGCTCGAAGGGTCAAACTATACCGTCTCATCCTGCACCCACTTTCTATATCAGGATGATAGTAAAAGCCAGGTGTAATTTTCCAATGAGGAATCCCCCCAAATAGTCAATCCAGTGTCTGCAACATTAAAAACACAAGACCTTTCATTCTTCAGCAAAAAGTAAAACTTTATTGATAATTTGAAAATGTTATCTTTGATGTCAGTATCTGTCGTGTGTTCACCATAGAACACCTGCCGTGCAGAAAGTGGCCATTCGGCCCATCAAGTCCACACCAACCTTCCACAAACCACCACAGAGACCCAGGTCTCAACCAAGCACTGTCTATTGCTAATTCACTTATTCTAAACATACCTGGATACTATACGCACTACTGCATTACCAATCAACCGGAACTGCGCATCTTTGGACTGTGGGAGGAAACCGGTAAAGCCGGAGGAAATACATGTGCACACGAGGAGAATGTGGAAACTCCAGACAGACGGTCACTCAAGATTGGAATCGACCCGGCTCCATGGAGTTGTGAGGTAATACTGCAACACCGCGCAACTGATCTATTTTGTTGCCTATGTATGCTAAATGAAATAAATAATTTTGTTATCAATGTAGGCCGGAGGAAATACATGCGCACACGAGGTGAATGTGGAAACTCCACACAGACGGTCACTCAAGACTGGAATCGACTCGGCTCCATGGAGCTGTGAGGTAACACTGCAACACCGCGCAACTGATCTATTTTGTTGCCTATGTATGCTAAATGAAATAAATAATTTTGTTATCAATGTAGCTGAGATTCAAATGTGCTCCAATTTAACGAATTCTTCCTTCTTTCTAAATGACTTCCTTTAAAAAATAATTGAAAAGAAAAGAACGTTACATCTACATCAGATCTACTGTGTAACGTTCAATAAATGTTTATGTAATAATTAATTATATTTCACTTGACCAAATTCCAGGCCACTAAAACGTTGTGAAGTTAAAATTTTGTGAGAATAAATATGATCCTAGATTTGACTTTTTTAACTGCATGTATTTTTTCTAAAGAACAGTCGCTTCAATGGTGTCCATGGAGATTTACCAACGTTTTTCAACTCTACTCTGAATTTTCTCTGGGTTGCTGCATAAATACATGGGTTCAGAAAACAACTGAAAAACTTCAAGAAATCTCCAACTTCAGTGACAAGATACTCCGGGTTTCTCGTGTCGTATCGGTAATGATTGATGTTTGTCAGTTTGCTAACGCCTAAAATCACTGAATGTGGCGACCAAAGCAATAGAAAACTAAATGATGGACCTTTTTCGACTCTCCATCTGTGAATCGTAAGGCTCATTCCTTTGACCCCGGAGTCCCAGACGGGTTCTGCTCGCCACTAAAATACGGTGAATGGTTAAAGAATTCAGCAAGAGAATCAGAGCAAAAGGAAACCAAATGACCCAGGCGCTGTAAAACCAGACATATGCTATTCCTTCAGGTGAAGAAAAAAAAAGCCAAATTTCGCTGGCAGCCCCAAGGAATATCGTTAATAATTGTGTGAGGCTCATATTGGGACAAAATCGGTATTTCCTTCAAAAAGACCACGACAGAGATGGTTACTACAACTGTGTGTGCAATTCTATTGGTGCAATACTTTGCTTTAAAATTCTGGCAACAAATCGCGACAAACCGATCGAAAGTGAAGGAGAGCGTGCACCAAACAGTCAATTCAACAGTAGCAGCATCCATATATATGATAACGCTGCATACGCGAGTATGATACAGAAATGACAATGTAAAATGATAACTAAAAATATAATTCATCATTATGTTGAGGATAACGACCAGTAGAGCAGCTGTTGCCATGGCCACCATGTATACAGCGATACACTTGGACAGGCCACATCTTCTAGGAGGAAGAATTATGAGGACCATCAGGTTCGCTGTCAAAGAGAGCGGAGGAGGGTGTGGAGAGTGGGGGAGGGGTTAGAGAGAGAGGTTTGCTGTGATAGATAAAGAAGTAAATATTATTACTATACCAAATGCATCTTAATATGCATGATATTGCTTGAAGTGTGGTAATGTGAGTCAGTTTTTTATTTCATTAATAATATATGAAAAGTATTTCACCAATCATCACGGAGATAGTTAGGAATACAAACATGTGGGATCATTAATCAACAGAATTATGACATTACCAAGATGAAGTGAACGCAGAGATCAGAACAAGCGTTTCATTGAATCATAGAATCCCGTCACTGTGGAAGGAGGACTTTTACCGAAAGAGTCCACGTAAACTTGCTGAAGATCAACCTGCCCAGATGCACTCCTCTGCCCTATTCTTGCCAGAATACTGCATCGACTATAGCTAACCGAGCAAGCCTTCGCTTGGCCATTGCATCTGACCGGCTGTTCTTTGCCTGTGGGTGGAAAATGGAGCCGCTGTTGGAAACTCACATAGACACCGGGAAAACCACTCAGTCCAATTCTGCCGTTGATTCAAGTCACTCTGCAACCTGCAATATTCTTCCACACTGAGCAATACTCCAACCGCTTTAGTGTCATTTGCAACCTTAATAACCCATCCACCTATGCGAGCGTCAAAGTCATTTATAGAAACGACAAACAGCAGTGGTCCCAAAATGGATTCTTGTGGCACGCCACGAGTACCCGGACACCAGGATGAATATTTTCCGTCAACGACCACTCGCTGCCTTTTTTAAGAAAACAAGTTTCTAATCCAAACCGCTAATCCACCCTCAATCACATCCCTCTGCATTTTCTCCAACAGCCTAGCATATGGAACCTTATCAAAGGACTTACTGAAGTCCGTGTACACCACGTCAACTGCCCTACCCTCATCCACATGCTTGATCATCTTCTCCAAAAAACTCAGTGAGGCTTATGAACGAAACCACTTTGACTATCTGCGATCAAATTGTTGCTTGCAAGATTATTATAAATCATTTCTTCATAATTATTTCCAAACTTTTCCTACAACAGACGTAAGGCACACTGCTCTATAATTACCTCGGTCATCTCTACTGCTCTTCTTGAAGAAGGGCATGACACTTGCAATCATCCAGTCCTCTGGTCATAAACCTGTAGAAAATGACGACTCAAAGATCAAAGAAAAAAGGCTCCAACATCTCCTCCACAGCTTCCCAGAGAATTCTTGGAGAACTCCCATTCGGCCTAGGGGAGTTGTCTACTTTCATTTCTTCTGGAATTCATAACAAGTCTTCCTTATTAACCTCGATCCTTTCTCGTCTAATATCTCGTATCTCATTCTTCTCCTCTGTAGTTCCCTTTTCCTGAGTGAACACTAATGCGAAATATTCGTTTAACACCTCTCCGATCTCCACGGGTTCCACACAAAACTTCACACTTCTGTCTTTGACTGGTCCAATTCCGACGCAAGTCATCCTTTTATTCCTCGCATACCTATAGAAAGCCATAGTGTTTTCCTTTATTCTATGTATAAAGAATGCTCATGTCCTGTGTTTTTTCTCCTTAACTCTCTCTTTAAATCCTTCCCAGCTGATCTGTAACTCTCCATCGTCTCGTCTCATTGTCACGTAAGCCTCCTTCTTCCACTGAACAAGTGATGCAATTTGTGTCGTAAACTATGGTTACCTTATTTTATCTGTTCCTCCCTGACTGCCAGTACAATATCTACCAGGAACACGCAATATGTGTTCCTTAAACCAGTTCCACAATTCGATTGGCCCATCCGCTGCATTTTGCTACACCATTCTATGCATCCTCAGTCTTGCGTAATTGCATTATAATTGCCCTTGCCCCATCGATAACTCTTGCGCTCTTTCCATCGCTATGCTGAACGTTAGTGAAATATGGTCACTCTCTCCAAAGTGCTCACCTACCACTAAATAAAACACCTGGTCTGGTTCAGTACAAAGCAGCAGATCCTGTGTGGCCTCCCCACCTCCCCCCCTCCCCCACTTGTCGACCTTCGACATATTGTCTCAGGGAATCCCTTCTGCACACATTGGACAAGAACTGATCCATCCGACGTACGAGAGTTATAACATTTCCAGTCACTGTTGGGGAGTGACCTCCCTGTTCCTTTAACTCCTACACAGATGCTCCTGTTTCTAAACTCAGTCCATACTACCTGCTTGTTAAAAGTTCAGAGGTGAGAATTTGACTGTCCTCCTGCACTGTAAAATTCCAAATCTGGAATGCTGAAAGGCAAATATAGCGCTGTGACACTTAACTATTAGCAATAGCGCAATAGTTAGCGCTATGGATTCAAAACGCTGAGGAACCAGCCTTGGAACATTGTCTTTGTACAGTTGGCATGTTCTTCCTTTCTCTGCGCGAGGTCCTGTTACATCAGCCGGTATTGTCCAGCAGTCCAGTGTTGTGTGGTGTTGACATGTTGGTCTTGTCCAATTGGCCTTACCTGTTCAGGAATGAGAATTTTGGTGGATTAGCAACACTTTTAATGTGAGGTCATGGAAGTGGGTCTGGGCGTGATAATTCTCACAGGGTCGGTGGATTTTGTCTCTCAGCACTGTAGCGATTTCATGTATTCAGGGAGTCAGAATTGGAATGCGGTTCAGTCCTGTAACACAAACGTGTACAGCATTCAAAGAAGGTAAGGGGAAGAAGACGTTTGAGCATAAAATTGACGATGAAAGCAGAATTGGAACTTAATAGAGACTTTTGATCTGTGAAGCAGATCATTGCAGATTCCATTGACTGAAGATTTATTTTTTCAAAATTCGTGAGCCTTTCTGACATTAACATGTGCGTGTATTGCCAACATCATTTGTATCCTACCATTTTCTTTTCAACTAATACACATTTACTGTTGAGCTGAAAAGCCTCATTGGGATATCGCTGGCGAAACCAAATGCAAAATTATCACCAACAATTTCTGGTGTCGAAACTATTCAGGGTTGTTAGTACCAGTTGACCATGAGTTCTCACTCCCTTCCGCAGGAAGTGATTTTACCTTTGTGTCTCAGTCGCACTAAACTGTGGGAGAACCAACAGATCATGAAGTGCACAATGAAGGAATGAAGACTTATCCTCACTGTGCCTTTGCCACTAACACCTGATGAGGTGCGAGTGGCAATATTAGTTCCAACAAATGAACTTGTGAGACAGCATTTTTTTTCTCTACTGATTTCTAACCAATTCTGTGGGCGGCACGGTGGCGTAGTGGTTAGCACTGCTGCCTTACAGCGCCAGAGACCCGGATTCAATTCCCGCCTCAGAGAACCGTTCTCCCCGTGTCTGCGTGTGTTTCCTCCGGTTTCCTCCCACAGTCCAAAGATGTGCAGGTCAGGTCAAGTGGCTATGCTAATTTGCCCGCAGTGTGAGGTAAGGGGTAAATGTAGGGGTATGGGTGGGTTGCGCTTCGGCGGGTCGGTGTGGACTTGTTGGGCCGAAGGGCCTGTTTCCACACTGTAAGTAATCCAAAAATCTACTTTAATCTAACCACACGCCCTCTGGAGAGTTAATTGTGGAGAAAACATATCACTTGATCGACTTGTACTTCTGACTCCTCTTTTGAATACTTTATTAATTTAGAAATTGATATAAAGGGCTTTATTACTACGCATCCTTCAACTGCTCTCTGAGATAATCTTGGTCACAACATATACAACATTATTTGTGCATCAACTTAGGGTTCAAGCATAAAACCTAATTCGAGTAGATAATTATCTAAATCTGCAGATTCATACTCAATGACAGACATTCCTTTCAACACAGAATACATCATAACCACGAATCATAACACAACAAAACTCCCCCTGATCACTGAAAGTAAGATGAATGATTTCCTTCGACTCTCCTTCACTAAGTGCCTAGAGCTGTCTCCACTGCTGGAAGCCCAGAGTCTCTTGCGAGTTTTTATTTGTCATGGCGATATATCTGCTGGTTTAGGCATTAAACAGAATCAGATTGGATGTGAATCCAGGATTTTCAATGTAGTGAAAGAATACAATTGATGCCTATCCTGTGGATTGTAATATTTATAGCAATGGAGAAGAAAACAAAAAATCAACTAAATGGATTAATACAATAATCTCAACGAGCAAACATTGTAATTCTAATAAAGAATACTGCAAAACCGCACACTTGCATCACATCACTAAAATAAAATCCGTGTAGTTGATAACACGTTGGAGGTTCCAAAAGTAGCAATTTCTTTTCTAGTATGTAATTTCGCCATTGCCTTATCTATTCCTGCAAGCACAGAGTAGAAACAACAATTTTTCCTGTAAAATGTTTGACACTTCTTAGCTGCATGAGGTATCTGATTGCATACATGTGATCAATTAACATGACAAATTCAACAGAGCCGATATTCAAACAATGTAGTCCACTCTAATAAAGCAATTAGCTTCATTCCCGAATAAATAATGTCATCAATATTTCTTAAAAGAGTGACGGAAGCCTGGCTCTCTTTCAAATATTAATATTTGAATGTTCAATTGGCGCGATTGAGAGTTATAAGATAGCCAGAAAGGACCTGAAGAGAGAGCTAAGAGCAGCAAGGAGGGGACATGAAAAGTCCTTAGTTGGTCGGATTCGGGAAAACCCTAAGGCTTTCTATAGGTATGTCAGGTATAAAAGAATGACTAGAGCAGGAATAGGTCCAGTCAAGGATAGTAGTGGGAAGTTGCGTGTGGAGGCTGAAGAGATTGGGGAGACACTGAATGAATACTTTTCGTCAGTATTCACTCAGGAACAGGACATTGTTGCCGATGTGAATACTGAGTCACAATTAAGTAGAATGGATGGCTTTGAGGTATGTAGGGAAGAGGTGTTGGAAATTCTGGAAAGGTTGAAAATAGAAAAGTCCCCTGGGCCTGATGGCATTTATCCTAGGATACTCTGGGAAGCAAGGGAGGAGATTGCAGAGCCATTGGCCTTGGTTTTTATGTCCTCGCTGTCTGTAGGAATAGTGCCCGAAGACTGGAGGGTAGCAAATGTGGTTCCCTTGTTCAAGAAGGGGAGTAGGGATAACCCGAGTAACTATAGGCCGGTGAGTCTCACTTCTGTTGTGGGCAAAGTCTTAGAGAGAATTGTAAGGGATAGGATATATGAACATATGGATTGAAATAATGTGATCAAGGATAGTCAGCATAGTTTTGTGAAGGGCAGGTCGTGCCTCAAAAACCTTATTGAATTCTTTGAGAAGGTGACTAAGGAGGTAGACGAGGGTAAAGCGGTAGATGTGGTGTATATGGATTTTAGTAAGGCGTTTGATAAGGTTCCCCATGGTAGACCACTGCAAAAAATACGGAGGTATGGCATGGAGGGTGAGTTGGAGGTTTGGATTAGAAATTGGCTGGATGGAAGAAGACAGAGGGTAGTAGTTGATGGCAAAGGTTCATCTTGGAGTGCAGTCACTAGTGGTGTTCCGCAAGGATCTGTTTTGGGACCATTGCTGTTTGTCATTTTTATAAATGACCTGGAAGAGGGGTTAGAAGGTTGGGTGAGCAAGTTTGCGGATGACACAAAAGTCGGAGGAGTTGTTGACAGTGAGGAAGCATGTGGCAGGTTACAGCAGGATATAGAGAAGCTGCAGAGCTGGGCAGAAAGGTGGCAAATGGAATCCAATGTAGCTAAGTGTGAGGGGATTCACTTTGGGAAGAATAACAAAAAGATGGGGTACTGGGCTAATGGTCGGATACTTGGTAGTGTGGATGAGCAGAGGGATCTTGGTGTCCATGTACACAGATCTCTGAAAGTTGCCACCCAGGTAAATAGTGCGGTGAGGAAGGCATATGGCGTACTGGCTTTTATTGGTAGAGGAATTGAGTTCCGGAGTCCTGAGGTCATGATGCAGTTGTATAAGACTCTGGTACGGCCACATCTGGAATATTGTGTGCAGTTTTGGTCGCCATACTATAGGAAGGATGTGGAGGCACTGGAACGGGTGCAGAGGAGGTTTACCAGGATGTTGCCTGGTATGGTAGGAAGATCGTATGAGGAAATGCTGAGGAACTTGGGGCTGTTTTCAATGGAGAAAAGAAGGTTTAGGGATGATTTGATCGAGGTGTACAAGATGATTAGGGGTTTAGATAGAGTTGACCATGAGAACCTTTTTCCACGTATGGAGTCAGCTATTACGAGGGGGCACAGCTTTAAATTACGGGATGGTAGGTATCGGACAGATGTTAGGGGTAGATTCTTTACTCTGTGAGTCGTGAGTTCATGGAATGCCCTGTCAGTAGCAGTGGTGGACTCTCCCTCTTTATGGGAATTTAAACGGGTATTGGATAGGCATATGGAGGATAGTGGGCTAGTGTAGGTTAGGTGGGCTTGGAACGGTGCAACATCGAGGGCCCAAAGGCCTGTACTGCGCTGTATATTTCTATGTTCTATGTTCTATATATTTCAAACTACTTTAAGAAAATTTGTATCACAGGAAGCTGATTTTGAATTTTTATTGTGATGGTGTGCAAAAACAGATATAAAACTCTTGATAATTATATCGATTAGAATAATGTGGTTAAGGATATCAACACAGTTTTGTGAAGAGTAGGTCGTGCCTCACAAATCTTATTGGGTTCTTTGAGCAAGTGACCAAACAGGTGGATGAGGGTAAAGCCGATGACGTGGTGTATATAGATTGCAGTAAGGCGATTGATCAGTTTCCCCATGGTAGGCTAATGCACAAAATTAGGAGGCATTGGATTGAGAGCGATTTAGCGGTTTGGATCAGTAATTGGTTGGCTGAAAGAAGACAGATGCTGCTGGTTGATGGTAAATGTTCATCCTGGAGTTCACTTATTAGTGATGTCCCACTTTGTTCACTGGGTTTGTCATTTTTAGAAACGACCTGGATGAGGGAGAAGGATGAGTTAAAGAATTTGTGGAAGACACTAAGATCGGTACAGTTGTGGATATTGCTGAATGACGATCGCAGATCTGAGTTGAGAGGTGGCAAATGGTGTTTAATGGAGAAAGGTGTGACGTGATTGACTTTGGATGAAGTAACAGGAATGCAGAATAGTGGGGTAATGGCAAGATTCTTGGTCGCGCAGATGAACAGAGAGATCTCGGTGCCCATGCACATAGATCCCTCAAAGTTGCCATCCAGGTTGATAGGGTTGTTCAGAAGGCACATGACGTGACAGCTTTTATTCGTAGAAGGATCGACATTCGGATCCACGAAGTCCTGCTGCAGCTATACAAAACCGTGGTGCAACTGCACGTGGAGTATTGCGTGCAGTTCTGGTCACTACACTATAGGAAAGTTGTGGAAGCTTTGGAAAGGGTTCAGAGCAGATTTACTTGGTATCGAGGGAAGGTCTGATGCAGAAATGTTGAGGAACTTGAGACTCTTTTCGTTTAAGAGAAGAAGGTTGAGGAATGACTTAATTGTGACATATATGATAATCAGAGGGTTAGATCCGGTGGTCAGTGAGAGCCTTTTTCCGAGGATGTTGGTGGATACCACGATGGAGAATGATTTCTTTGTGAGGGGTGACACATATAAGAGGTAGTTTCTTTACTCAGAGAGTAGTGGGTGGGGTTGGAGAACCATTTCCCACAACCGGTTTTGACTCGCCATTCTTACGGACATTTAAGTGGCCATTGGATAGGTTTATGGACGAGAGAGAAATAGAGTAGGTTAAATGGGCTTCAGTTTGATTTCACAGGGTGGCACAACATCAAGGGCCGAAGGGTATCTCCTGCGTTGTAATGCAGTATGTTCTATGTTCTGTGTCTAACATTTTAGGCATTGAAAGAAAACATTCTAATCAGCCTCTAACTCGACAGTTAACTCCCGAAGATGATTCCCGATAGGAGAGAGAGTGACAGGGTAGTTGCTATGGGTTCCTCAGACTTACAAACATTGACTAGGAATATATAGTTCAAGGAATTTGGAAAGGTCCGTTTTTGTCTACTATGTGCAGGACGGTTTCCTGACACAGTATGGGGACAGGCCAACAAGGGGCGAGGCCACATTGGATTGGTACTGAGTCATGAACCTGGCCAATGATTAGACTTGGAGGTCGGTGAGCACGTGGGTGATAGTCACTCCAATTCTGTTATGTTTACTTTGGTGATGGAAAGAGACAGGTACATTCTGCACGGCAAGTCTCACAGCGGAAGGACAGGAAGGGAGAAAGTTATCGGTCGAAGGAACTGTGTTTTCTTTTTAAAGAAGTGGAATAACGTTTCAAGAGGAAGAACAATGTTTATGTTAGGATGAGACGTGACAGGCTAGCTATGAAAGACCTAAAGAGAGAGCTAATAAGAGCCAGGAGAGGCATGGCAATTGATGGGTGGGTAGGATCAAGGAAAACCCAGGTATATCAGTAATGATAGAATGACGAGCGTAAGATTAGGGCCAATCAAGAATACTGGTGGGAATTTGTGCGTAGAGTCGGAGGATAAAGGGGAAGCGCTAAATGAATATATTTCGTCAGAATTCACACTGGAAATAGTCAATGTTGTCGAGTACAATACTGAGGTACAGGCTACTAGACTTGATGGGATTGATGTTCACAAGGACGAGTTAGAGCAAATATGGAAAATGTGAAAATAGTTAAGTCCCCTCGGCCAGATGGTATTTATGCCAGGATTCTCTGGGAAGCCACAAAGGATATTGCAGAGTCTTTGCCTTTGATCTTTATATCGCCATTGTCTACAAGAATAGTGCCAGAAGACCGGAGGATACCAAATGATATTCCTGTATTCAAGAAGTTGAGTAGATATAACTGTTGACCAGTGAGTCTAACCCGTGTTGTGGGCAAAGTGGTGCATAACATTATACGATAAAAGGTTAAAAACCATGTGGGAAGTAGTAAGTTGATTAGGTATAGACAACACGGTAAACTTGCACAAAATAAGAAGGCATGGTATTGAGGGATATTTCGCGATTGGGATAAGCAATTGACTGGCTGAAAGATGATAGAGATCGGTAGTTGATGGGAATTGTTCATCCTGGAGTTCAGTTACTAAGGGGTTACTGCAAGGATCTTTTTTGGTGTCATAACTGTTTGTCATTTTCAGAAATGAACTGGATGATTTGCTGGAAGGGTGGGTTAGCAAACTTGCGAATGACACTAAAGTCGGCAGAGTTGCAAATAGTGCTGAAGGATGTTGTAGGTGACAGAGGGAGATATATAAGGTGAAGAGCTTGGCTGAGACTTAGAAAATGGTGTTTGTTGCGGAAAGGTGTGAGGTGAATGACTCTGGAAGGCGTAACAGGAATATAAACTTTTGCGTTAAAGGTAAGTTTCTTGGTAGGTAGATGAACAGAGAGATCTCGGCGTCAATGTTCATCGATCCCGAAAAGTTGCCACACAGGCTTGTAAAATTGTTTCGAAGAAACACGGCGTGATAGCTTTTATTGGGAAAGCAATTGAGTTTCGGATCAACGAGGTCATGCTGCAGCTCTAAAAACTTCTGGTGTGACCGCACTTGAAGAATCGTGCATGTTTCTTGTCACTGCATTATAAGAAGAATATG
>NC_057758.1:974641-978504 GCF_004010195.1 Chiloscyllium plagiosum
ATGACGAGCGTAAGATTAGGGCCAATCAAGAATACTGGTGGGAATTTGTGCGTAGAGTCGGAGGATAAAGGGGAAGCGTTAAATGAATATATTTCGTCAGAATTCACACTGGAAATAGTCAATGTTGTCGAGTACAATACTGAGGTACAGGCTACTAGACTTGATGGGATTGATGTTCACAAGGACGAGTTAGAGCAAATATGGAAAATGTGAAAATAGTTAAGTCCCCTCGGCCAGATGGTATTTATGCCAGGATTCTCTGGGAAGCCACAAAGGATATTGCAGAGTCTTTGCCTTTGATCTTTATATCGCCCTTGTCTACAAGAATAGTGCCAGAAGACCGGAGGATACCAAATGATATTCCCGTATTCAAGAAGTTGAGTAGATATAACTGTTGACCATTGAGTCTAACCCGTGTTGTGGGCAAAGTGGTGCATAACATTATACGATAAAAGGTTAAAAATCATGTGGGAAGTAGTAAGTTGATTAGGTATAGACAACACGGTAAACTTGCACAAAATAAGAAGGCATGGTATTGAGGGATATTTCGCGATTGGGATAAGCAATTGACTGGCTGTAAGATGATAGAGATCGGTAGTTGATGGGAATTGTTCATCCTGGAGTTCAGTTACTAAGGGGTTACTGCAAGGATCTTTTTTGGTGTCATAGCTGTTTGTCATTTTCAGAAATGAACTGGATGATTTACTGGAAGGGTGGGTTAGCAAACTTGCGAATGACACTAAAGTCGGCAGAGTTGCAAATAGTGCTGAAGGATGTTGAAGGTGACAGAGGGAGATATATAAGGTGAAGAGCTTGGCTGAGACTTAGAAAATGGTGTTTGTTGCGGAAAAGTGTGAGGTGAATGATTCTGGAAGGCGTAACAGGAATATAAACTTTTGCGTTAATGGTAAGTTTCTTGGTAGGTAGATGAACAGAGAGATCTCGGCGTCAATGTTCATCGATCCCGAAAAGTTGCCACACAGGCTTGTAAAATTGTTTCGAAGAAACACGGCGTGATAGCTTTTATTGGGAAAGCAATTGAGTTTCGGATCAACGAGGTCATGCTGCAGCTCTAAAAACTTCTGGTGTGACCGCACTTGAAGAATCGTGCATGTTTCTTGTCACTGCATTATAAGAAGAATATGGAAGGTTTGGAAAGAGGGCAGAGAGGACTTACGAGGATGTTGCCTGGTATGCAGGCAACGTCTCACGAGGGAAGGCTGAGGGTCGAGAGGCAGTCTTCATCAGAGAGAAGAAGGTTGAATGGTGCCTTACTTGAACGCACCAGAAGAGCCTTTGGGTCGGGTGGATAGTGAGAGCCTTTTTCTCGCATAGTGATTTCAGCACGTGGATGCAGAGCTTCAAATTGAAGGGTGAAAGATATCGGACTGATGTCAGAGTTGGGTTCTTTACTAAGAGTGGAATAGGGGCGTGTAACGCACCAGAGGAGTCATTAACTTTGATGGCATTTAAATTGACATTCGATAGACATATGGCGAGTACTGGCTACTGTAGTTTAGATGGACTTCAGAGTCGTTTCACAGGACGTCGCCACATCAAGGGCCGAAGTGCCTTTACTGCGCTGTTCAATGTTCAATGTTCTATGTTCTATGCCTGGGTAGTCGTATTTAATAAAAAAAAACAAATTAGATGCATATGAACAAAGATCAGTGAACTAGAAGGTCGTAATCGGATTGGCAGTCTGTGTTCAGAGAATACAATTGAAAAAAAAACATGATTATCATGGTGCAGATAAAATTCAAGTGAGTTACTTCATCGACATGGAGCTTGATGCAGCAGAACTGAAATTTAACTTATTCTGCGTTCGTTCATGCGATTGCATTTGTCACTGGCTGGGCTGGCATTTCATGCGGTCACTATAGTATGTAAACTTAAGGAAATTGAAACTAGGCCATGGATCCACTCTCGCTTATTGAAATGGATGAAGCGGAATGCAATTATTTTATAGTCGGGCATGATAGCTGAATATTAAAGGAGTGATCAAAATACATTTGTTACCTGACTTTGTAATTTCATGCAAAATTCTTGACACCAATGCGAAGAGATGAAACTCGCTTGAATAGGACTCATGCTAAGAAGGATTGATGCAAGTAACACGTTGAGGTGTGGTACATTAGGTAAATGTCTGAAAAAACTCTGGATACTGGAAATCTGAAACAAAAACAGGAATTGTCCTAAGATCTTAGCCAGTGCGGTAGTGTCAACGAAGAAGAATCACAGTTAATGTTTCTGGACCAATGGCTCTTCTTCAGAATTGATGGTAGCTCGATAAATGATGTTTTTTTTTAAAGTCGAGAACACGGGGGAAGGATGGGGTAAGAGTAAACGACAGATCGAGATAGAGAAAGAGAAAGAAAACTGTTGGAAAGAAAAATCAGACAATGATGCTCAGTCAGAGTTAATGAAATGCTGCTAATGGAGACGACTCGTGGCTGACAGGTACACTTGTGTGAGAACAACCCATGTGATAAAACAGCCTGGTGTGTGGGGTTAGCAGAAAATGGCTAATGGTGCTCAAACACTAAATTTGTTGAACTTGACAAAACTTCCATCAGGCTTCTGCGTTTCTAAGTTGTAAATGAAATGTCGTTCATTCATGGTGACATGGTGGCTTGTCGAAATGTCAAACAACATGAAGCTCAGGGTCAATTCTGCGGAAATAATGTAAGTGTTTCTTCAAAGCTGTCACACAGTCTGCATCCAGGAGTGGAGAAGATATTGTGACCAGCGAATACAACTACTGAGTGAAGTGCAGTGAAAGCGCTATTTCACCTGTACAGAGTAGGTGGGGCGTTGGATAATAAGGAGGAAGGATGTGAACAGGTAGTTGTTACACCTTCTGCAGTTGCGGAGGAAGATGCTGCGAGGGACTGGGGACGTGCTGGGAGTGACCAAAGAGTGAACCAGCATCAGTCAGAGGGAGCACTCCTTGTAGAAGCCTGACAAGGTAGTCGCATCCCTCTGAAGATGTTGGAAGTGGGGGCTTATGATCCTGAGGATATGAATGATTGTGGGAAGGCAGGCGATGACAAGCTGAATGTGCGTCTGTATGTGTGCAAATGTGTATGTTTCTATCTGTTTCTGCATGTCAGATTTAGCATGTTTGTGCATGTGTCTGTATGAGTGCACGTCTGTGTGTGTCAAAACGTCTATATGGGTATGTTGCCATGCATTGTGTACGTTATAGATGTGTATAAATTCATGAGTGACTGGGTTCGGATGAACACCCAGGGTCTTTTCTTCCAAGGGTGTGGGGATCCGAAATTAGAAAGCATAGGCAGAAGTTGAAAATTAAAAAGGAGCTGAGTGGTAGCTCTTTAACACATACAGCAGTAACTGTATGTAAGGAGCTGCCAGATAAAATGTCAGAGGCGGGTACATTTTCAACACTTAAAATGCATCTCGAGTGATATATGAAAAGGAAATGCTTAGACAGATATGAGTCAAATGCTGGAAACCGGGAATGGGTCAGATCGAGATGCCTGTTGGGGCGAACGTGTTGTTTGTTATGTTGATGGTACTCCTGAAACAAGGTGATTCTGTACTTGGCTTTTTTTTTCAAAAGGTCTCGTAAATATAGACGCGCCGCAATGTCTGAACTGGCTAACTTAATAATGGATAACAGATGCTATCTAACTCAACTATTCAGAATATACGTTAAGGTTTTTATTTAAAACAGTTGCAAAATAGACAATAGACAGTAGGTGCAGGACTAGGCATTCTGCCCTTCGATCCTGCATCATCATTCATTATGATCATGGCTGATCATCCTTAATCAGTATCCTGTTCCTGCCTTATCTCCATAACCCTTGATTCCACTATCCTTGAGAGCTCTATCCAAC
>NC_057758.1:979004-980279 GCF_004010195.1 Chiloscyllium plagiosum
CGGTCATGAAAAAGCCCCCTAATTAATGACCAAACTTGATCATTAACCTTCAGTTCATTGCAGCCTTGATTCATTCGTTAAATAAGCTGTGTCATTGCAAATGACACAGCGTATGTCAATCTATGTCAATCATAGAGGATGTATACATTTCTGATTCATTTGCCAAATTTCCAGCAGCTGCAATTCTTGACTTCTGTCACAGATTTCAATCGACGGGTTGTGACGATCATGAAAAAGCCGCCTAATATATGTTCCGATTTCCTCCAACATCACATTAACACACGGCTTAGCAAAAAAAAAAAAGTACATACCAACAGAGGTTCTCACAGGAAAGAGATGTTAGAGATGGGCTGGATAAGCAAAAACAAAATCAAAGCTAGAAGATACACTGAACTGGCTGTACTGGCTACTCCCCTTTCATTTCCTGGAATGGCGGGACAACCTTACGCTGAAAGACTGGAACGACTGGGCATGTATACCCTTCAGTCTAGAAGACTGAGAGGGGATCTGATTGAGACATATAAGATTATTAAGGGGTTGGACACTCTGGACACGTTTCCCCTGATTGGTGAGTGCTGAACCAGAGGACACAGCTTAAAAATGCAGGTACACCATTTAGGGCAGAGATGAGGAGAAACTTCTTCACCCAGAGAGTGGTGGTTGTGTGGAATGCTCTGCCCCAGAAGGCAGTGGATGCCCAATCTCTGGATTCATTTCAGAAAGTGTTGGATAGAGCTCTCAAGGATAGTGGAATCAAGGGTTATGGAGATAAGGCAGGAACAGGATACTGATTAAGGATGATCAGCCATGATCATAATGAATGATGATGCAGGATCGAAGGGCAGAATGCCTAGTCCTGCACCTACTGTCTATTGTCTATTTTGCAACTGTTTTAAATAAAAACCTTAACGTATATTCTGAATAGTTGAGTTAGATAGCATCTGTTATCCATTATTAAGTTAGCCAGTTCAGACATTGCGGCGCGTCTACATTGACGATACTTGGCTTTTGAAAAAAAAGCCAAGTACAGAATCACCTTGTTTCAGGAGTACCATCAACATAACAAACAACACGTTCGCCCCAACAGGCATCTCGGTCTGACCCATTCCCCGTTTCCAGCATTTGACTCATATCTGTCTAAGCATTTCCTATACATATATCAATCGAGATGCATTTTAAGTGTTGAAAATGTACCCGCCTCTGACATTTCATCTGGCAGCTCCTTACATACAGTTACTGCTGTCTGTGTTAAAGAGCTACCACTCAGCTCCTTTT
>NC_057758.1:980616-985348 GCF_004010195.1 Chiloscyllium plagiosum
CCACACACCAGGCTGTTTTATCACATGGGTTGTTCTCACACAAGTGTACCTGTCAGCCACGAGTAGTCTCCATCAGCAGCATTTCATTAACTCTAACTGAGCATCATTGTCTGATTTTTCTTTCCAACAGTTTTCTTTCTCTTTCTCTATCTCGATCTATCGTTTACCCCATCCTTCCCCCGTGTTCTCGAGTTTTAAAAAAAAACATCCTTTATCGAGCTACCATCAATTCTGAAGAAGAGCTATTGGTCGAGAAACATGAACTGTATTCTTCTTCGTTGACACTACCGCACTGGCTGAGATCTTAGGACAATTCCTGTTTTTGTTTCAGATTTCCAGTATCCAGAGTTTTTTCAGACATTTACCTAATGTACCACTCCTCAACGTGTTACTTGCATCAATCCTTCTTAGCATGAGTCCTGATCAAGCGAGTTTCATCTCTTCACATTGGTGTTCAGAATTTTGCATAAAGAAACTACCTCTTATATGTGTCACCCCTCACAATGAAATCATTCTCCATCGTGGTATCCACCAACATCCTCGGAAAAAGGCTCTCACTGACCACCGGATCTAACCCTCTGATTATCATATATGTCACAATTAAGTCATTCCTCAACCTTCTTCTCTTAAACGAAAAGAGTCTCAAGTTCCTCAACATTTCTGCATCAGACCTTCCCTCGATAAATCTGCTCTGAACCCTTTTCAGAGCTTCCACAACTTTCCTATAGTGTAGTGACCAGAACTGCACGCAATACTCCACGTGCAGTTGCACCAGGGTTTTGTATAGCTGCAGAAGGACTTCGTGGATCCGAATGTCGATCCTTCTACGAATAAAAGCTGTCACGTCATGTGCCTTCTGAACAACCCTATCAACCTGGATGGCAACTTTGAGGGATCAATGTGCATGGGCACCGAGATCTCTCTGTTCATCTGTGCGACCAAGAATCTTGCCATTACCCCACTATTCTGCATTCCTGTTACTCCATCCAAAGTCAATCACGTCACACTTTTCTCCATTAAACACCATTTGCCACCTTTCAACTCAGATCTGCCATTGTCATTCAGCAATATCCACAACTGTACCGATCTTAGTGTCTTCCACAAATTCATTCACTCATCCTTCTTCTCTGTTCTGACCTGTCTGTGACTCCAGACCCAGAGCTGAATCTTTCGACGCTTAACCCCCACTGGGCAATTAGAGCAATAAATGCTGGCCAGACCAGCGACGTCTTCATCCCATGAGAAATTTAAACAAGTATTGATCAGGGATCAATCTATTCGCCCGGATTAGTGTGGGCAAAATAGTTGGGGAAGGGAAAATTTGAAGGGGGTGCCATATTTTTGAGTGGGCACAAAATGCTTCTCGAGTTCAGTAAAATTAGATTGTGCAATGTCTGAGGAGGGCACAAGATTTGTGAAATGGAACATTATGTGCATAGGAAAACAAGAGGATTAATTTGTGGAGTGCAGAGTGTAGGACGAAGAATTTGTAGTGGTTGAAACTTTGGGTGTCAAATTCTGCTGTTGGACTTTAACACAATCTTAGGGAGTTTGTGCTCAGTCTGACAACAAGACACCATGTTCACAAATACTTCCTGTTTTTATAAGCACCATCGTTACCGATACATCCATGACTGGAAGGTTTTTGGTATTGTGGTCAAGTGGATCTTGCCCTTTTGGTACTTTCAACACCAGAGAGATGAGAATTCTATCTCACTGGACGTGACCAACTATTTTAATTGTGATATGGTCACTCTCTGTCTTAGACTGTCTCCATTGTGACTGTCTGAGAAAACTAACGACAATCGATTTGATGAAATTTGTTCCCTTCAGAGATTTCTCCGAGTGTTGTTTCTGTTATAAAAGGACTGATTCGACAACTGAAGGGCAGTGTTCAATGAGAGTCAACAGGAATTCTGCTTTAGTGTGTCATCGCATATTTCATGAGGCAGCCCAAAGCAAGTCTTCAATGTTTATAATTCCCAGGGCCAATCTCTTCTCGACTGTGTAAAATAGTCACCTATGGTGTATCTAACGACCCATTGCGATAGAACAGGATACATCCAGGGCTAGTGATTTACAAGACTGGGACATTGCGTCTTTCTGCCCTGTTCCCCCAAAATTTTCAATTGCACTATTTAAAGCTCAATTCTTTTGCTTCATTGTTATACTCTCCTCTTTACTCCATCTTACTCACCTCTTTAAAATTCCGTCTTGACCTTTATGTCTATCTCTCTCTCACACACTCTCTCCGTCTCTTTATCCGTACCAAGTATATTTTTTACAGATAGTTAAATGTTTTTAATGCTCAGCAATGTTTAATTGTTAAATATTTGCCTCTAACTGACTGTCTGACTTGTCTAAAGTCGCTATCTTGTCTAATATTCTTGAGCGAAGTTGTAAGCAATGAGCTTTAGCTAAACGTGATCTTCAGGCTCACTCAGTTGACTTGAGACTCAAACCTGAAAAATGTGTTGCTGGAAAAGCGCAGCAGGTCAGGCAGCATCCAAGAAGCAGGAGAATCGACGTTTCGACGATCAGGAATCCTGATTCCTGAAGAAGGACCAATGCCCGAAACGTCGATTCTCCTGCTCCTTGGATGTTGCCTGACCTGCTGCGCTTTTCCAGCAAAACATGTTTCAAAATGCAACTGAGGGCAGGTTACAAATTCTGCCCTTACCAAGTTAATCTACGTCCCATGAAAACTGCCCCTCATATCGTTGCTACTATTACTTTTAACTTTTGTTCACTAGTCACTGACATTTCCCACCCGAGAAAAAGACTGTTATCTAATCAATCTGTGCCTCTCATTATCTTGTAACGCCCATCATGTCACGGCTTATCCAGGCACATGCAAGTGAAAACAAATCAAGTTTGTCAAATCTCTCCTCAGTTAGCAACCTATTAAACAATTCTTGAGCGCTTTCCAAAATCTCCTCATCCTGCTGGCACTGTGGCGATCAGAACTGCACACAATATTCCAACGGTGGGCTATTTCAAGCGGAAAACATAATTCATCAATGCCAAATAAAATCTCAAACAAGCTGAGATTAGGTCTTCCTAGATCTCATATATATTAGCACAATTGGAAGTGCTTTTGTCCATGCCACCCCGAGTTCCTCACATTTTGTCAATTTATATTTTAAGGTAGCATTTTCTCTTTCCACTGCCCCACCACTCGTTGGGTGGTAGGCACAGTGCTGTATCATGTTTATTCCCAAATAATCACTGATCTGCTGTCGGGCATTACTGGCAAATGGTGTCCCATTGTCACTACTAAGCCTTTCAGGGATGATCCTGTATTTACCAAAAAAGGTAACTGAGGGTTCTTCCACATATAAGATAAAGGTAGGCATTGACTTATATGCATCATTATTGTCCTGAATATATGGTACACACTCTGCAATCTCAGCGCTCAATATAGGGGTGGGACATCTTTCAGTGCCCGTAACGTGAGTAGAAGAGATTAGCATAAGCGAGTCTTCGTTGCCAAGCATAAAGGAAAGAGGCGTACCTGTACCTCATGAGCTGCCCAACTCCACCTCAGACTTCCCCTGTCAGTCACACTGCTCTCCAGCCTTCTGGGCAAATTGACGCTGTCTGTGTTGGCACTGTCTCGCCCAACGGTCCATTGCTCCCCAAACAAAGTATCCGCCAGATCGACATATGCCAGCGCATCTTCCTCTCTCTTTTTCGCAACATCTGCCTCCTACGGCTGGGCCACCATCTGCATCAGAATTAGCTGCGCTTATGTGCTTGCTGTTCCATCTTTCATTTCCTCTTATCCTTCTCTTGGGTTAGCATTTTTTCTGCATGTATCACATGTTGTTCTATGAAATTCTGCTTTCCCATGGCCCAGGTAATACATCTTCTTCCCTATTTCGGCCTTCATTCCACTGATCCTCAGATGTGCTTCAACTGGTGTGATTTTTGCCGCCGTTATGTCGTCGGGTGAGAAGCGTAAGGTACTGGGACACTGTCTCAAGTTCCCGTTGTTCACAAATTTCAATTTTGGACATGTCCATTCGCACTGGGAATGCCTCCCAGGCGGTCGCCAGCGCAGCAATAAAAGCATTAAAGTCTCTGTTCTGCTCCACTTGCGGGTTGCCTACTGTGGTATGGATGTTTGCGGTTGGCCAGTTATACTTCTCCTGGGCTTCTTGGTCCAATATGTTGCCGGTACGAGATGCTACCAGTGATTCAGTGGACCCTGAAGTGGCGGCCGCTGACGTGGTACCTTCGTCAGCTGGATCTCGGAGGGGGGCTGTAGGTCTCGGAGGGCAGTCATCAAGATCAGGATCTGAAACAGAATTAAGATACTGTACAACTTTGTTTGGTTGTTTTCCGCGCAAGTCTGCATGTGCGCTGGTGTGTGTCCATGTATTTGATATACCCTTTACTTGAGATTTCCTTTCCCTGATATCAGCCTAAGCCTTCCACATGTTATAAGCACTCCAATTCACAGGTTCTATTTTTCCCTTGCATTTCTCCTTCTCTCTATCCTCCAAACTCGATATCAAAATGTCCAACTGCCTTTTACTAAACCTTCCTCTCTCCGGAAAACCACATTCCTTCATCCACAATTCTAACTGCTTTACAGTGCTGGATCGTAATTATTTAACGTGTACTGTATTTTCGTTGGCCATTCCAATTCCTCTGTGCACCCTCTTGTTTGTTCTTGCTGGAAAAGTGTTCCACTTCCTGTCTCTTTCTTGTGGTACGTTATCTTTTT